>NW_014555767.1:919-28771 GCF_001313825.1 Dinoponera quadriceps
CAGGCTAGCGCGGGACAATGACATAGTATGTGAATACTGTCCTCCCCGCTATTTCCACAGAGACGACAGATATCATCATCTGCAATTTTCATATTAAGCAGGTGGGCTTTCAGGCCACATGTCCAGTCAACAGTGCAATTGTAGCCTCCAGTCTTTTCCTGCTCATTGCTATTAACTCTTCGGCTCCTTTCACTGAAGGCTTCCCCATCATCATGCCTCGATTGTCGGTATTTCTCTAGTTTTCCCCATCTTAAGCAGTGTTCTAGGTCCAACCAGATCTTAATGGTGGCCTTATCTATGACAAAGGGTAGACCAACTGCTCGCTCTATATGAGGTCACTTCAGAGACCCTTTTCGCTAGATAATCTGCCACCTCGTTGCCATATATGCTTTCATGCCCCGACACCCACATAAGGGTAACCTTGTTGACCTTGCTGAGCTTCTCGAGCGCTGTCATACAGTCCCATACAAAGGAGGACTTTGCGGTGGTCTTGACTAGCGCCGACATAACTACTTTGCTATCGGTGCAAATTGCGACTTTTGTATTTTTGATCTCTCTTGAGATGAGAATTTCGACACATCTTAGAATGGCCATAATCTCGGCCTGGAACACCGTGGCCAAGCCTAGAGAGATACTTTCCCTGTATTCTTCGCCTGGCCCGTACATTCCAATCCCGAATCGATTATTCAACCCCGAGCTATCTGTAAACTAGTAGATGGTGTTTTTTTTCATTCTTCCTGGTGTGAGCCAGTCCTTCCTCGTTGGTATGATAGTATTGAAGCTCTAGGAGATTTTAATTCTTTTGTGGGTTCTGTCTTGTTATGCAGTGAATGGATGAGAATAACCACTTGAGAGTAGTACGTCCCATTCTGGTATCCTTCCATTCACTTTGACATTTCAGTCTGTATGCTGTGTTGGTTGCTGCTTTGTAGCAGGCTAGATCCAATGGAGATATACAGAGGACTACCTCCAATGTCTCTGTTGGTGGGGTTGTCATGGTCCCCACCACAGCCTTCATGTAATCACCTTGCAAGCTTCTTAGTAAGCTCCTTGCCTTCCAGCCTTTCCACTTTTGGTCACTATACTACAGAAGCATATGTTAGTCTCAGTAATAATACTGCTTTGTATAGCCATAGGGCTATCTTCAGTTTTAGGCTCCTGGTTTTTCCCATATTTCTTTTACACGCCCACATGGATGTGTAGAATTTCTTCCTTTTCTCAAGGAGGTACTGATTCCAGTTTAGTTCAGGGTCAATCAGGACCCAAAGGTACTTCACACAATCTGTGAATTTTAGATCCGTTTCCCATAGCTCGATAGGCTTTATGGTTTCTGGTTTGTACTTCCTGATGAAGATTATAATATTGGTCTTAAATGGGTTGATGGCTAGACCCTTCTTTATGCACCAGTTTTCAATGATTCTCAGAGCTGTTACCATTCGTTTTCTAAGTTTTCAAGAAGCTTTCCCTGACCACCACTACCGACTCTCACAAGGGTGATGTTGGTCCTCAGCATCTCTCAAGTGCCAACATCACCTCCTCATGGTGTGAATCGGAAACGCTGGAAGAGGACGCAGCATTCCTTCTGGCAGCTAACGGAGCTCTGGCCCGTCACCCCGAGTGGTACAGGGGGGAGGGGTCAGTGAGTCCATTAGGACGACCCCATCATGGGATCGCCCCTCGTGGGACGTAATATGTCGGTAGCTTTGTGCCGAGGCGCAGAAGGCACGCTAGCGGCTCGAGCGGTATGAAATCCGCTGAGACAGCAAGTCTGGGGTGCTAAAACTTTGGAGTCGTTGCTGGATTCTCCCGCTTTCTCCCACCCTTACCTCTCATCCCTCCTGTCAAATTCACAGCACTACCGCGAATAAGCAAATTGTTCTCACGCGGTGTTTTTAAAATTTCCCCTTCTATCCCTCCTATGAGGTTTACTGCGTTACCGCGAACAGATAAACTATTCTCACGCGGTTAAACACCAAAATTCCTTCTTTCCTCCCATTCCCATGAAACTATCAGCAGTACCGCGAACAGGCAAACTGTTCTCACGTGGTGACATCAAAATTCCATCTCTCATCCCTCCTGAGATATTTACTGCACTATCGCGAAAAGATAAGCTGTTCCCACGCGATTCAACACCAAAATTCCCTCATCCCTTCCATCCCCATAAAACAATCACAACAATACCGCGAATAGGCAAGCTGTTCTTATGCGGTACTATACCAAAATTCTCTCTTCCCTCCCATCCCCATGAGGCAAACACTGCGCTACTGCGGACAGGTAAGCTGTCTCTATGTGGTATAATTCAAAATTCTCTCTTCCCCTCAATCCTTTCTACGATAATCACTGCACTACCGCGGACAGGTAAGCTGTCCTTCCCTTCAATGGCCTTCTTGGCACATTCACTGCATTACCGCGAATAGGTAAACTGTTTTTACGCAGTATAATAAGAAAATCGCCTCTTCCCTCCCATCTCACCGAGAAAATAACTGTATTACCGCGGACAATTGAACTGTTCATACGCGGTATAACACCTAATTTTCCTTTTCCTGTTGCGGTTTGTCTTCTAACCGTCCTCCTTCCTCGCACCCCTGGTACTGCGGGGAAGTTGGGCAGAGGTCGCGTTACACGGACATACCGAGCCCTGCACTTCAGTGGCTTTGCCTCAGCGGCGACGGAACCTGAGGTATTAACATATTATTCTCTTTCAGGTTCCCTAGTCCGTTGCGGTAGCGGAACTCGTGACGACAAAACAGTAAGGTGCTGAAGGAGGACTAGCGGCTCGAGCGGTATGAAACCCGCCGTCAGAGCCAGCTAAGTTCTCTGGAGCTCAGATGGCGCCACCCGTCCGCACCGCACATCCTCACTTTTCTCCATATTTCCTCTCCGCAAAACACTCCCACATTCCACCCTATCACTACCGCGAACATGTAATTATTTCAAATGCAGTAAAAGCCTCAGTTACCCAAAATCTTCAACCACCCAAATCTCATCCTCGGGACAGCTCATTTCCGCCCTCCTCCTACGCGTTGCGGTGCGTGGGAGGTGTGCGGAGGCTGTCCTTAAATCAAAACCACCGGGCCCTGCATTTCTCCGGCTGTCTGCAGCGACGATGGAACCGGAGTTTCTCCCTTTATTTTCAACGCGGATTTGCCTGCTTTTATAATTCTAATACCAAGGTGGATGGTATCGTGTCAAGGGTATAAATAGCTGCGAGGTCAGAAAAGATGCTCAGTCACTAACGATTCGACCCCGGGGTACTTGCCGAGCCCCCAGGTTCTCTAAACTTGGCAAGGTAAGACAGCTCTGCGTTGCTTGACCTCCGTTCCGACCACTTATTATATATATTTAGCGTTTACCGCTATTTAAGAAAGAACTTGTACACAATAATGCTGGGGCGTTTGAAATAAATATAGAAACTTTAATGGGTTTAACAAAATAAATTCGCGCACGAAGGAAACGACGGCGTCGATGGCGAAAAGGCCGACGGGAGCGCGCGTCCGCGATGTTTGGGGTTTCAAACGAAAGTGAGTGGAGCCGCAGAGCAAAAAATAAAATAATAAGTAAAACAAAATAAGAAGGAACAAATATGTGTGCGAAAACAAGCCGTTGCCTTGATTACAAAATATAATCGCCGCCGTTTGTTTCAACCGCCACATATATTATGGGTAAACTTCAAAATTTAAAAGATGCGTTGAGGAGGAGTGTCCGTCCAGTCGACCGCTTCCGACCGGAATGGGCCCCAAGAATGGAAGCGAGGGGATCTTCCGGTGCTCGGTCGCGCGCACGCTCGGTCGCACGCTTGGTTGGGGCCTCCGTTTTCCGGAGGGCGCCTCAGCCAGCCGTGCCCACGCACATCCGCGACTCAGAACACATCGGTGCACGGTCCCAGGTTCTCAGCCTTCGCGCTGTCAGCGTTAGATTAGAGAAATGCGATAAGCTGCTTACACCGGCAATCCTCGACCCGGTGTAACAAGACAGACTCAGATAGACTCTGATATTAGCTTTGCGAAAAAAGTAGATGCTGCGATCGCGACTACCCCCGAAACTTCAATAGAGGTAATCGATTCCTCAGTGCCTTTGGTACCAGCCAGGAGCACTTCACAGCCCGCGCCGCTTAGATCCACGGGAATTAGAATGCTGCAGCTGAACATGAGGTGCTCGGCTGTAGTAGCGGATGAAGTTCGCCAACTCAACTCCAAAAGCGACTGGACATCCTGCTCTTACAGGAGTTAAACGTCCAGAAGCAGGGCAATGGGTATGTCTTCGTTGGGCTAGGAACTGGAATGAGGGTGGCTGCCATGTGCGCACAACGTCCGTGAGCCGCAGTAGTCACTTGCAACTCCCAATTCCAAATAATGTTTGTCTCGCAGCTCAGCAGAACGCACTGCGCTTTTGCGGAAGTACGAGCACCCGGCTTTTCCTTCCACGTCGTGTCGTGCTATTTTCACTACAGCGACGAGATCGCCATCTTGGACACCTCGAAATGGTGCTTTGTTCCCTGAGGGGGCAGAGGGTGTTAGTGGGTATGGACACCAATGCACGATCCCCTCTCTGGGGTGACCGCAAATTGGACGATAGGGGAGCGATGCTCTAGAACTTTATCCGGTCCCGCGGATACAAAGTCCTCAATGTTGTCGGACAGCCGCCGATCTACTGGACAGCATGGGGATCGTCGCACATCGTCGTCCCTATCCATGAGCTAGTTCGTCGGCGAGTGGAAGGTTTGTTGCGACTGGACAACCAGTGACCACACCTCTGTGGACATTGGGCTAAGATGCCAAAAATCAGAGGCGGGGAGCAGCGAGCTATAAAAACTCGTATCGATACCAATCGGGCCGACTGGGAAAAGTTCGCTGACAGCTTTATCAATCTGTCTGGATCAAGGCTAGAGGTCCTCGGTTTGACGTCTGCGAAGGACGTGGTAAAATTCGCAAAGGTTGTAACGGGTGTCCTCAAGGACGCCTGTAAGTAGACAATGTCGAGAAAAGGCAATTTAGAAAGTCCAAATCCGTGGTGAAAAATCTGACGATTAAAAAAAAAATTGTCTATAGAGAGAGACGGGCATACCATCAAGAAAGGGTAGAGCTGACCCGCTCAGCTAAACTGCGTGTCTATCGCTCTTCTTTGCGAAAGTACTCCAAGGAAGTGAGGAATACGAAACTCGAGAGCTGGCGGAAATTTGTCATGAAGCAAGACAATTCGAAGCCTTATGTATAAGCATCAGGCCGGCAAACTTCGGGTTGACAAAGTGCTGAGCATTGTCCGTGGCGGAAACTCCTCGACCGTCACCCTAGAGGAGACCGCTGCTCACCAGCTCGACGTGCACGTGCCAGATGACCGGGAGAACGAGGACACGCTGCAGCAGCGTGAAGTCAGAGATAACGCATACAATGTGCCTGCTGATGACCCTCTCTTCACGGGTGCAGAAGTCGCTGCAGTTGTCAAATCTCTGGCAAACAACAAAGTGCCAGGGCTGAGTCGCATCGAAGTCTCAGTGTTGAAGGCCGCTTACAGGGCAATTCCCGGTCAGTTTGTCAGACTTTTCAATGGATGCCTTCAGTGGGGCGTCTTTCCCTCGATTTAGAAGAAGAGTTCGCTTAGAATCTTCCTAAAGGGCGAGGACGTAGAAGACTCCAAATCCTACAGGATGATTTGTCTCCTCTCCATAGCAGAAAAACTTTTCGTGAAACTTGTTACGACCTGGAAGAGGATGTACGCAACAAACATCACTTACTCTCGCATTCGCGTGTCCTAAACGTACTGGTAGGTCTGCAGATCAAGTTAAGGCCCGGAGAGGCCCATTTTCTCCGATCACAGAACGTACGTTAGGTGGTCCTTTATTTAGGTCAAAGAACTTAATCTCTTTACCTGGGATAGGACCATATGAGAGTGTTGAAAGGGGAATTCAGATTTAAGTAATTGAAAGGAAATGAATGAATAATTTTAACAACTTGGTTGAATTTATGGCATTTTGAATAAAACAGTTGGTTAACTATATTAATAAAATAATTTGGCTCTCACATGGATTAATAATAGTAGTAAATTGATGAGAAAAGACATTGTAAAAGATACAATATTTAAAAGATGAAAGGGTTAGCTAAAGTTAACAATGAGATATATGGGTTAACATTAAACAAACTTTTATAAATCAGCATTATTGGAATAATGCAAATACAAGATGAAGAATAAAGTAAAAAAATATTTCGTGTAACTTAATTTAATATAATCGGATTTAACCTAACAAGAATGTTTGCCGTAGCGGTATGGCGAGAAAAATATCATTATATAATACAAGGAAAATAATAATTACACAGTGTATGTGTGTGTTTTGAGGAGTGAAGTCGGATTGGATTGAAATGATTAAAAGTCATGTTTAAATATGAGAAATGGAGATTTACGATTTAAATGAATCAACTGTGATGAATAGTACGTGGATTCGTTGATTGTGGTGTACCCGATTTATGGGATCCCGGAATACCGAGAGAAATAGTTTACTTAAGATATCCCGACTTGCACAGCGAGTTGTTCGGCAGCAGAAGGCGAAATCGTGGCGGAAGCCGTAATGGCACGAACGCAAAAGATGTTGAAAACGATAATACACGACAGTAGTCATGAGAGGAGTTTTCGTGGATACTGGAAACAGATATGGTGGATTAAGAAACGGATGAAATCACGGACGCGTTGAGAAACTTATGACCTAATTAATGGCGTATAATTACATTTTCATGATAACGCTTACCCAAATCCGCTTATCTCTGATAATTAAAAGAATTTGTTGCTCCCACTGTACCCAGAATGTAATGAGACTATGCGCCTTACGTAAAGGGATTACAGATATGTTGAGAAACTCCCGGCGCGTTTAATCGACAAATCATCGTAATTTTATCCCCTTCATGATAACGCTTGCCCCACGTCCGTCTGTTTCCCAATTGTATATATGAAAAAAAGGAATCCGTACTTCCCGAGATACCCAGGACGTAACACTTCATTTGAAGCCATTCAACCAGACGTCACTTTCGCCGGGGAAGATATCCGATGAGCAATTTAGCTTCACACCCGGAAAATTGACGGAAGACGCTGTCGTGAAGCTGCGACGGATAATCTCTGTCTCTGAACAAACATACGTCATTGGGTTGTTCTTCGACATCTCGAGCGCATTTGACAATGTCTGGTGGCCCTTGGTACTGTCAGCATTTAAAGATAGGAATTATCCCCTCAATATTTTCAAGGTACTAGTCGACTACTTCCGGGATAGGAAAGTCTCTCTCTCCTTCGGAGACGTAACAGTCTCGAAACAAGTCATTAGAGGTTGCCCGCAGGGCTCGGTGTTAGGTCTAACATATTGGAACATGAGTTTCGATGACATCCTTAGAATGTTGGAAACTAGGGTAGGCGATAAATTCTAAGCGTATGCGGACGATCTTCTCGTAGTAATAAGCAGTGATTCCCACAAGGAACTAGAAGTTCAAGCGCAGGAAGTAGTCGAAATAGGGAAATAGCGCAGCTTTGCCAAACTTCAGCTTTCGTCGCGCAAGACTGAGGCAATTGTCCTCAGGAGCGACCTGATCAAAAGGATCCCAATAGGTAGATGAAGAGGAGCATGTCCCGACAGAAAGCGGAAAACGGTTAGGGCTAAGAAGCCAGACTTCGCGAGTAGGCCACCAACCATCCGTCTAGGAAATACCAAAATTTAATTTAAGAAATCTGCGAGGTACCTTGGCATCCACATAGATAAGGAAAAGGGTTTCTCCACCCATTGCAAGTATCTCAGCGACAAGGTCGGATCGCTTTTCAGTAAGCTAGGAAGGCAGGCGGGATGTCAGTGGGGCCTGTGTTTCAGGACGCTCTCTGACATATATCGAGGCGTGTTTGCACCGACGGTGACATACGCTGCCGCCAGGTGGAACGACCTGTGTGCCGAGGGCGACTTGAGAATCCTTAGGTCCCTGCAGCGCCGGGTGCTCATCTCGATGACCGTCGCGTATCGCACGGCATAGACTGAGTCGTTCTGTGTGGCTGCGGTTCCCATTGACATCCTTTTCGCGACATACTGGGCGCGATACGAAGTTAATAAAGAGAGAGATGCCAGGGTAAAAGATAGGCTTGTTCTCTACGCAGGAAGCAAAAAGGAGGCGTTAAGCTTCGTGAAGGTTGCGGCAATAGAGGTGTGGCAGGACAGATGGTCTTCTTTTTTCAAGAGCTACATCACATGTGCCATGTGCTCGGTAATGTTGGGGTTAGGGTTGGAGCGTCCTGGGTCAAACCTGACCACTACGTCACGCAAATGATCACCGGACACGGCGACTTCCAGAGACGCCTCACGGATGTCGGACTCGCAGACAGTGGGATGTGCTTGCGGGGACGACGAGGACACCGCGATGCATCTCCTGCCCCATTGCTAGCTTTTTGAACCGCAGAGAGAGGCTCTGCGGAAATATGTTCCAGTCGGGACTTGGGAATGGTCGGAGGCAGCAACCTTCTTCGTGTCGTCCCCTGAGGCTTTCTCAGTCTTTGCCGATTTCTGCAGAGAGACCCTTTGGATAAAGGGCTGTTAGAACTCTGGAACAACTAGACGGAGGGATGTCGGAGATCTCGGTTATGGATTTGTGGCCTCCTAAGTTTCGCGAGATCACCATACGCCCGAGTTGTTTAGGCGTTCTTATCTGGGTTATTATGTAGGAATTAGTTTTCTTAATAGGTAGGGTCCTACCCGTTATCCAATAGCTGGCGAACAGGATCTTGAATCCTTGCATCCAGTCATATCCTTTTCACCTAGAATATCTCATCCTAATCCTTGTCCAAATATATACCGATTTAATAGGGTCAGAACATGTATCTAGGATCGGGATACAAATGGGCAGGTCTCCCCGTGGGCGTGGCACGTGCACTGGCCACGTAGGGACTAGCGGTATAGCGCAACCCTGCGCGCGGTTGGAGGGTTAGGAGACGCATATGGGTCACGGCCAAACTACCCATTCTGCGAAGTATGACCTCAGGCGCTGCTGGATTTTTCCATTGCCCGCTTTCTTGTCAGTTGTTGTTAACCCTTGAAAGATAGAATAGATGATTGGTAGCGTATAGCTGAATATCTGAGGTCGTATGTTGTGGCACGCTACGCGTATCAGGAATAATACTAATGACCACCACTGTCACATCATCCGCGTAACCATAGATACGAACTCCTTCCTCTTCTAGTCTGACTAGGAGTATATTGATCACCAAGCTCAACATAGTGGGGGACAACACCTCAGCCTGCGGGCAGCCACGGGTTGGTCTGCCCCCCAACACTTTTTCCTTACACTGGACCATCAGATTCCTGGTGGTCAGCATATTTTCTATTCATTCGATCAAAGCCTCTTGTACACCGTGATTGATCATGTCTTCTCTTATCGCTTTGTTTGAGGTGCTATTGAAGGCTCCCTCAATGTGCAGAAAATATCCCAAAACATATCCCATAGCCTCCCGCTGGATCTCCACCGCGCTCACCAGGTGATGTAGGGCAATCTTTGTGGACCTGCCCATTCAGTAGGCGTATTGGGAGTTCACCAGTGGTTTCACCGTAAGCAGGGCTGATTTCAAGTATCCGTCGATTATTCTTTCTAATGTTTTCAAAACGAAAGAGGTGAGATTGAAAGAAATGGGTCTAAAGTCTTTGGCGGACATGACCATTTCCACCTGGTTTTAGTATAAAGATCACTTTCGTGTCTTCCCAGATTTTGGGAGTATATCTTAAGGCTATGTTCGCCCTAAAGATCTTTATTATACGCCCAAGAGTTCTTGGAGGCCTTTTTAAAATAGTACCGGATAGATACTGTCCGCGTCAGGCGCTTTGTAAAATTCGAAGGTCTTGACAGCCCATTCCATTCCTTTCGGCAGTACAATTTTCGCGGCTAGGTCCCAGTTTTTTGTTCTTTTCTAACCGCATAAGTTTTAATTGCTGGGGTCCCTTCAAAGCCTGGAAAGTTACTTTTCATGAGGTGAGCTAGGGATTCGGCCTATGTTCTCATGTATGTGCCATTTGGTAGCTTTAAACAGCTCCAGCAGGTATTTTTTTGTGCTGAGCATACTGTGCATTTCGAGGCCGTTAATGAGCTTTCGATTTCTTCACAGTAACTCTTCTAGCTATTGTATTTTGTTTTCGCAATTGCTTTTTTGTAGAATCGTTGAGATTCTTTGAAACTCTACCATGCTTCTCTAGCTTTTAGCTTCCTTGTTTTGTTGAAGCTTTTTCTAATCATAACCCTAAGCTTACATACCTCTTTGCTTCACCACGGGGTCTGGGTTGTTGAGTTCCTTTACCTAAGTCGGCAGTTTAATTCGGAAGAGCTCTTTATGGCGTCGATGACTATCGCTGATGCCAATTCTAACTCTTCTAAGTAATGAAATCTCATTGAGACCCCAGGATCCGATCTTTAAGATCAGCCCTATATCCATTCCAATGAATGTCCTTGAGATTTCTAGTCCAGGTCTTTGTTGTTACCACCTGTCGTAAAACATAACATATGTCTGTAATCCGACTCGGAGGGTTCGCTTGATATCCTCTAGTCCTTCATCATGTCTAGAAGTGCGCTTGAACATATGACAATGTCTATTATCGCCTGTCTTCATGAAGGTAAATTCGTTGCCTTTATTGAAGATGTACAGTCCGCTGCTTACAACATAGCTGAGCAAGCTTTCGCCTATCGAGTTGTTTTTTGTGCTACCCCATACCAAATGGTGGGAATTCGCAACACAACCCAATAGTATTTTGAGCCCACCCGTTTCCGCATGTGCAACCAGTCGCTTAACTTTATCGGAGGGAGGAGTATCTCCCCTATCGTAGGACATATATATTGATCCTACGACTATATCCAGGAATCCCTTCTCCCTTCTTCTGATTTTCATTTGTATAGCCGTTATATCATCGCTGTTGAATTCTGTTAGGAAGGTGGCCTTTACGTTGCTTGTGATAATGCAGGTTCTAATTTTGCCCTTGTCATTTACACATAAGATATTCCCGCAGCTATATAGCCCCTAATTCTGTCTCTAACTAGCCATGGCTCTTGCACCAGTGCTATTTGTGCTATGAGTGCTGGTTTTGTCCGTATCACAGTCATGCTGCTGGCTACAATCGCCGAGGCGCCTTTGCTGTGATGCAAATTAATTTGCAAGAAGGGAATCTCGGAGCCCGTCATTCGTAAGCAGATTTCGGCTAATCACTTTTCTTGGCAGCCTTCCCGCAGTCCTTCCCAATCAATCTTACGGTTGACTGTTCAGTCCACAGGAAAGTTTAAATATGAGGTCTTTTAGTGTCCTCATTGTCTTTTCCCTGACAAGGGCAGCGAAGTGAGTGCTCGTGGCATCCCTGCTTTTGCTCCCCTTCGCGACCACCCAGTCATTCCCCAGATCCGAGTTCTGCCTATCAAAGAATTCTAGGACAACTTTGACAGGTATTTTCGAGTTCTCGACGTGCACTACGACCCGATGTAGTTTTAGCAACTCATCGACTTGCAGCACATGCAATTGAGTTTCGTTTTTTAATGAGAATTCCGACATCAGGCTTTTCAGCCAGGCGACAGACTTCGTCGGTACAGTTAAAAACGACTGCACCATCTTTAGTCGACGTGTCTCTGAAGGTGGAGGCTTTTGTGCCTCTGGATAAGCCAAAGATACAGACCTTCATTCGCTCCTGGAGTTCGTCAATTTCCTCCCTATTCAGTTATACGTTAGAGTATGCCATCGGAACGATAGCCACCCTGACCATGCCTGAGGCAGCCTGAGCAAAAGTCCTATGGTTACTGACTTTTGGCCTTTTGCCAAGTTGTTTATCACCCGAAAAACTGGGTGTGGTCGGCTTCTGTCTTGAGCGTTTGCACGCACCCTTGGAAGCTTGATTCCTCGTCCTTGAGGTGGAAACAGTCTTTGAACCTGGTCCCGGTTGTGGATTGTTAGCCCTTTCCAATCCCTCCTTCAGAAGCTGCTTTTTATAGCGGCGCCCAGCAGCTCCGTTATACCGAAGGCGGGTCTTCTTCTTCGTCCCCGCACCTTGTTTCTCTGGGCTTTCGCTGAATAGAACAGCTGGACCCTCGAGAGCTAAATTAAAGTTGTTTTTATTGTTGTTTTTATTGTTGTTCTCATGTTGTATTTTGTTCCTACGAGTAATGAGGACTAACGGTCTCACCCGGGTTTTTAGCCGCGATCCGGGGCTTGGCGCGCATTATACTACCCGGAGGGCGCTCGGTATCCTGGAGGAACCATTCAAGACACAGCTTCCCCTGTGCCATGTAGTCCTCGGCACGGTTGCTAGCACCTTGACTTGAGGGGTCCCTCTTCGTTGGTTGCACGCGCGACTGTTCTAGACAGGTAGATCCGCGTGCAACTGTAAGCCCCTCTACCACGTCAAGATGGAGATCCATTCGGTAGGGATTGTCTCACCATATAGAAATAAGAACTTTGCGAGAGTGTAAACCAGGTTTTGCAACTTGTTCCGCTGGATTTTCTCTTTTGGTCCAAGTTCGTTTCCTTTAGGAATTTTTGTACATGATCCACTTTTCATCTCCAGTTACTAGACGTTTCAGAAAGGGTTCAGTTTCGTTACGTGCAAGCAATGATATGCACGTTGTCACGCAATCAAAGCAATTACGCTCCGTGAGTTGATGTGGCACCAAGGTTACGTCCAGCTTAGACACCATTCCGATTTCTTTTAAATGTCCATGTATATACAATTTTGACATGTTTAGCATTTACAACATTTCTTACACTAACAAACTCCTCATTTCGTTCATTAGATTACGAATTCTGTCTTCGTCCGCCTCGACTGGACGTCCGGCACGTGGTTCATCTTCCAGATTAAAATTTCTCTTCCGAAATCGATGAAACAACTTTCTGCATGTACGAGCTAAAACACTTTCCTCATAAATAGCAAATGTTATTTATTGCACTTATTGCCGTTTTCCCTTCTCGGAGCTCATACGAGGGCAGTTCAATAAGTACCCGTGTTAGAAATGAAGACACCATTTTTTCAAAAAACTTTTTTTTATTTTTTAACATAGTCCCCTTTTAGAAAGATACACTTCTCCCAACGTTCCTGCCATTTTTTTAACACCTCCAAAAAATAGGATTTGTCGAACTCTCCAAAATACGCCTCTGTCTCGGCGATGACTTCCTCGTTTGAGCTAAATTTTTTTCCCGGGAGCCGTTTCTTCATGTTAGGGAACAAGAAAAATTCGCAGGGAGCCAGATCGGGTGAATACGGGGGTGCGGCAGCAATTCATAACGCAATTCATGCAGTGTGGCGGCGACAGCTCCGGATAAATGTGCTTTCCACCGTGAGCAATCGCGGCACCTATCGGGCCGACAATTTTTTCATCGCCAACTTATCATGTAAAATATTAATTGCCGTTCCGGTCGACACACCTACGGCCTTTGCTACTTCGCGCACTTTCGTTCGTCAATCAGCGAGAATCATGTCGTGGACTTTTTGAATGATTTCCTCGGTAACCACGTCTGCCGGGCGTCCTGGTCGTTCCTCATCAAAAACGGATGTTCGCCCACGTTTAAATTCGTTGAACCAATATCTAACTGTGGTCATAGATGACGAAGTGTCGCCATAAACAGCATCCAACTTTGCTTTTATCTCCTCGCATTTTTTTCCATCCAAAATCAAAAAGCGAATTACCGAACGATACTGCTCTTTTTCCATCTTAGCGAAAATCACGAAACATGTCTTACTCGAATGGCTGCCAAATCCAAACTAACCTATCAATCAGTCTGCAATTTGTTTTGCCGTCGTTTGATAGATGACAGCACACGATGATAACACCAACTTCCCTCAGGAACGCCCTCTGTCGTCTAACACGGGTACTTATTGAACCGCCCTCGTATAGCATGAGATGACGAAAATGGACACGCATTTCACTCGTTACTTTATCGGGTATTAAATATAAAATTTTTATAACTTCATGACCTGTGGTTCTCAAATGTCTTCTACAGACTAAACTGAAGTATAAAATCTTAGTCACCCAAGTCCTATCGCTCTGTGATTATAAAACGTAACGCAAAAGTGTAAATACACCGCGGTACGAACTTATGGGACAACCTAAAAGGATATGACAAATACATTTTCTAATTACAAAATATTTCTATTTTTGTTGCAAGAAATAAAGAAACATAATCCGTTTGAATGTGAATTCAAAGATAAAAATAATTATTGAGAAAAGTAAGAGTCGAATATCAACTCGAAGATTTCACGTCGTAGTTAGACGGACGTCTTACCCGCTTAAGCTACGCTTCTGCGTTGCAGTTTTGTTGTATGCATAACTAAGACGTGTCAATTGCCATAAACAAATGAAGATTATGATCGTAGATAAAATTAATAACATTTGCAAATTGTCACGTTAACGAGGCATAAAAATAATTATTGAGAAAAGCATAACCTTGCAAAGATGCAATTCTGTACTCTTCCGAGTGCAATACCGGAATTAAGATGGTTCGCGTTCGCACCCAAGCAACGCTGACGCATCCAAACTACCCCCTTTAATTGGGATAATGGATGAGATTAAAACGGACTCGAAATCGAACTCAGGAGGGGACTCTAGACTCTCAGTTCTCAGGTACCGACACGCTGTTGGTCACATTCGGATTCCTGTATTGGGCGAGAAAAGAATAAAGACAAGTTCATTTCTTAGAAAAGAGGGATAATTTATTCTCGCTACCGCCTTCCGTTCTACCGCGCTGCGACGGGCATCCCACACTACTCGCGTTATTTCGTTTCACTCATCAGTTCAATTGAAACAATTCGGTATTATTATAATTTAAAGCTGTGGCATATAGAATACGTTTGCACAGCAACGCGAATCAGGTTTAGTTAGAGATGTAATTATAACTCATGTACAATGAATAGTAATCGTTAGAACATCAATAATTATAATAGTGGTGTAATGTACGATTTGTGCAACATTTTACGAGTCTGTTACGCTTATTTGTAGTATCCTCCTTCTATTTATACAATTTATTGAAATCTTCCTATAATGCTCTTATAATACTTCTCAAAAGGGTGTTACTTACTTACTTCTCTTCATGGGTGTCTTTCTACAAGAGATACAAGTCCAGTTGTATCATCATTTGTCTTTATTTCTCATTTGGTAAAAAAAAACATAATTAATGAAAAATCTAGACTTGTGTTTCTTGTTGGAAGGCACCTAATTTTACATCCGGAATTGTAACTACTACACTCGATAATGCGTGTTATTACACGAATAGACTAAGCGTTTTTGTATATGTAGTAGTGGGAGTGGGAATGATGCTGACTAGCTTGAGTTAGAAATCGCATCATTAACCTAAATTACAAACCGGTCAGAACGAAAAAGAGGAATGATATTCTTTCTCTCCCTCATCTTGCATCATTGGTCTGAGCAGTGCGATTTCGGAAGCCGGCTCACTTACGTTTTTTCCCTTGCACTTATGCACATATAAACACTCATTCCAGCTGTGTGACTGACTAGTCTATACGCTGTTAGTCTATACGCATCTCGACGACAGAAGAAATATCATTCGTCTGAGCGCAAAATTCCCTCTGCTGTTCCCGTAGGCGATGTCTATTGTGAACTATCGCGTTTATTCGATTTACGCTCAACTCCGAATTACTCGGCTTTCGATCTAATTACGTTCGTCGGAGGATCTCCACAGATTGATCTTACGGTCGTCCGACCAAAAGATCCTGTAGCGCACATGGCCACGAACTCGGAATTTTATTTCGCCACCAGAAACCAACCAAGGCACTCAAGGCCAATCTACCATCAAGAACGACCTTACAATCCCAAGAAACAGAATTAAAAGCGAACGCTAGGTGTATAAGTACCGCTCAGTTCACATGAGTTTTATGGGAGACGAAAGCGGTCTGCCCACTCATTTTGCAGAGCGCCCTAATATAGTTATCGCGAGCGAAGTCACTTACGGGCGGACCGCCCGGGCGGCGTGCCACCCCGGGGCGTATACCGCGAGTTACGACGGCGAGAATCCGGTGCGCGAGACTCGCCTGGCGCGCGGCAACCCGGCGTTCCGGTCGTCTCATTGCGGCGAAACTAGCTTAACCCTTTGGCCTATAACCACGAGTCTGACTCGTGGTGAAAAATTTGTGCCATAAGCGAAAACCACGAGTCTGACTCGTGGTAAAGAATTTGTTCCATAAACAAAAGCCATGAGTCTGACTCGTGGTAAAGAATTTGTGCCATAAACAAAAGTCACGAGTTAGACTCGTGGTGAGGAATTGGTGCATAAGATGCCGCGTATTATTCGAACAAGCGACTGTCGCGTTGCGTTACATGTACCTCAGTGTTTCGAAAGATACCATACAGTTGAAGACTACTAATTTTCATTCAATTAACTAAGTATTCATTTACAAATTGCTATTAATTCATTATCTACTTTGAAATAATAAATTATTTTTGTCAACTGATCAATTGATTATGATTGCACCCTAGACGTCTTAAAATTACTATTTGTACCTAAACATTGTTTATTATTTCACAATTCCTTTCGTTGCACTGAAATATATATGTCATGAAAGGTATACATTTTGCGCCAGTTCGGGTACACGGCTGAACAGTTGAATGGCACGGCGCGCGACCGATTTTCTTGTTTACTATAGCTCGCGCAATTGGCAGATATCGTGTAGGCCAAGGGGTTAATCTGCAACAACATATGTCAAAGTCAAATTCAACGGAAGTGGCACCAGTTTTCTGAATAATTCTGAATAATTACAAAATTTTTAAAGGTCATATTTTTCGAGATTTCAGTCATCAAAATTTTTTTTAAATAAAATGAGGTATTTTTATCATCACTACATGACAGCCGAGGTTAAGACAAATCCAACGACGTATAATACTATGATATTCACATGAATACGAGAATTTCATAAAAGTTGAGTAATTGATGCAAATAGTGATATAACGATAGCAGTATGATTAATGAAGGAAAATTTATTTTAACAAATATTTAAAATAATGTCCGTTAACTTTAACACATTTCTATATACTCTAGAAGATTTCCTAGAAGATGTAATATTCTCTAGTCTTCCTACTGATTCCAGAAATGAACCTAAATAATGACTGTGAATGTTTCTTGTAGTCTTAATATCAACATACAATTCTCCTCCTTCCGTTTACTACAATTAGTAGCTACAGGAGTTATATTGCTATTTCACATTTGCATCAATTGCTCAACTTTTATGAACTTCTCAAGATCATATGAAAGTCATTATGTTATAGGTCCTTAAATTCGTGATGAACTTGGTTATCATGTAGTGATAATAGAAATGACATTTCACTTAAAAAAAACTTCGATGATCTTGAAATGTCGAAAAATATGAGCTTGAGAAAAATTTTTTTGCCTATCTTAATATCTGTCCCTCGGAACCAACCAATATTTTCCTTGTACATTTCTTTCTATCATAAAAAACAAGTGAGATATTTCAGAAACTCGAATTAGGTGGGACGCCCTGTATACAGAGTCCGTTAAAAGTTTCGGTACGAATAATTACCTAAAAAAATATTGATTTATTTAAAAAATGTTTGAAACTAAAGTAATAGAGTTTTAAAAAAGATATCAAACTGTTGTGTCCTGGAAGAGAATGTATGCAACAAACATTGCATACTCGCGCACTCGCGAGGACTAAATGTATTGGCAGGTCTACAGACCAAGTTAAGGTCTGAAAAGGCCCATATACTCCGATCGCAGAACGTACGTTAGGTGATCCATTATTTATTCAAAGAACTTAATCTCTTTAACTGGGATAGCACTATATAAGAGTGTTGAAGGGGAATTCAGATTTAAATAATTGAAAGGAAATGAATGAATAAATATAACAACTTAGTTAAATTTAGGGCATTTTGAATAAAACACTTTATTAAATATATTTTATTAAGTATACTAATAACTTTATTAAGTATATTAATAACATAATTTGGCTCTTATTAAGTATACTAATAACTTTATTAAGTATACTAATAATATAATTTGGCTCTCACATAGATTAACAGTAGTGATAAATTATTATATATTGTAAAATATATAATATTTAAAAGATGAAACGGTTAGCTAAAGTTAAACAATGAGAAATATGGCTTAACATCAAACATACTTTTATAAATCAGCATTATTAGAATAATGCAAATAAAAGATGAAGATTAAAGTAAAATTTTGTAAAAAGTAATCTGTTTAACTTAATATAATACAATCGAATTTAACGTAATAAGAATGTTTAACATATTGGTATGGTGAGAAAAACAACATTACATAATATAAGGAAGATTATAATTATAAATCTGTGTATGTGTGTGTTTAAGGAGTGTATTGCGATTGGAGATTGAAGTGAAATTATTAAAAATCATGTATAAATATGAAATAGAGACTTACAATTTAGGTGGATCGACTGTGGTGAATAATACATAGAACATGACTCTGGTCGGATAATTATTACAAAACATTAATGCATATATGTACATGAGAACTAACATAATGACTGTCGGTAACAAATGAAAACTGTAACTTAAAAAAACCTTTAAGACTGGGTATCTAATCCGAGTATGAGAATCCGAGTATGCTAAGGACTGCTGAGAACAATCAAGATTTGTTAAAACTGCTAAAAGAACTGCGGGGTACTGCTAGATACTGATACTGCCAGATACTGTTAAAGAACTGCAAGGTACTGCTCGAGGCGACAAGAGAGTAAGGTTTTTATAGGGAAAATTTTGAGAGTGGCAGATGACGATTACCAATCAGAAGAATTTTCATGGAAGGGGAACGTGGGGGATTGAGAGGTTTCCCAATAGGTTTTTAAGGAGAAGATGATAACCCTCCAGACGTTGGAGATAGAAATTGACAACTCCTACGATTGGAAAAAGGGACCTACGTTTTTGTTTGAATGTATCTTTTTTCGGGAGGAAAAAAGGGTGGAAGTTGGATGTGGTCCTTAAATGCTAGCTGCCATAAGAGTGCACGCAAAACGTGAGGGTAAGAGGAGGATCGCTGCATGTTCGCTTTATACTATTCGCAAAACAGGCGATGGGAAACATTAGACGTATCTGATGGTGCATTATTGAAATCTCATAAACAACTTTGGATCTGAGTTTTATGACGGACCAACGTCTTTCCATATCCGGTCGTCTTCTTAAACTATGTTCCTAGTCATATTACAGTGTTATTACAAGATGCCGCTTGGCCAAATGCGTCTGTTTCCTAATGCAAGAGTTCCTAAAACAAAAGTTTGTAAGAAAGTAGCAGAAAATAAAATTCATTGTTCGTGAAATATCCAGGACGTAACAAGATGTTGATATTTATTTGACCTTAGGATGATCTTGAGAAGCGTGGTCAAAGTTAACATTTTTAATAGGAATGCCTATTTATTATAGTACATCTTTGCTAACGTTACTAACGTTGAGATGTTTCCAAAACACTGATTACAAACCTTTTTTCAGTGAAAATAACTTTAAGAGATATGAATCTCTAAAGTTTCAATACCTCAGGCATTAGCATTACCCAAGGTGTATCACGTGGAGGTAGCCTAGTCAGATTAACATCTCATGCGTGCGTGCGTGCATGCGTGCGCGCGTGTGTGTGTGTGTGTGTACGCATGCCCACAATTTCTACAGGCATACGTGTATGTATACACATCATATTGGACCGGACTAAACGGTACACCTTGGGTAATGCTAATGCGATTAAGGTTAGAAAATTCATAACCCTGAAAATTTTCACCCAGAAAAGTTTTGCAACCAGTGTTTTGGATACGTCTCAACGTCAACTATAAAAATATGTTATGAAAAATATGGATTTCCGTTTAAGATTTATATGTGACCTTAATAACCTTCTCAAGGTCATCTCAAGGTTCATAAGGTCAAATAAATATCAACATGATAGCTTTTTTTTAACTATTAGTTTTTTTCAAGTATTTTTTAAATAAATCAACATTTTTTTGGGATAATTAACACTATTTCTACCACGATTTTGTGTATACCTATTTCGACCAAAAGATGTCTTTTGACACCTTTGCGTTTGAATGCAAATTATTGCCAAAACTGTCGGGATTTCAAATTATCAGTTTAATATAGATAATTTGAGCAATTTATTGATACATTGATTTATTGATACATTTATCTTTATTGATACATTGATGTGTATTTATTCGAGATTATTTAATTAGATTGTAAATTCTAGCTTAATTCATCAATCTACAAAATATAAATATACATAAATGTAATTAAACATGTTTTACTTCAACAAGAACAATAATTAAAAAATATTATTTTCTTTATTTTTTTACTTTTATTAGAAAGATAATCAAACATTGTAATATTAATAACTTAACAAACTTTCAGTCTCATGTATAAAAATTCAATCTTTGTATAAAAAAAAAGTAATAATAAAAACAGCATTGTAATAAAACTCTTTCCTTATTCAATACCACAGTTTTTACAAATCAATGGTTGCTCTACTAAAGACTTTCCACACGTATACTTTTCATATTGCAAGAAGGTTCCTGTTACTCTATTACCTAAACAATACTTTATTTGGTACGTTTTTTGTCTACTTGGAAAGGATGTGGTTTTACTTGAGACTGATGAACGTTCTAGACGTATTTTTTACATTCCGCTGCAAGTTCTTCTCCTAACTGGAATAAAAAATTTTTACGTGAAATATTTTTACCTGTCGTTTCTGTGTACAGAACCCGCTATGCGTTTATTTCGGCTAAATCGAGAATATTATAAATTACATGCATAGGCCATCTACGGCATTTACATTTCACACTATACTTTTTCGCCATTTGGTCAGTCATATCGACCCCAAATTTTGTGCTATTATAAAATTTAATGATTTTTGGAAGATGTTAATTGTTTTTCTCCACTGTTACAAATTTATGTCTTGAATTTAGCAGAAGTATTTTTTTGCTCAGTTTGCTTTTATAGATTGTTATTTTATAGAGTACAGTTATTAGATTCATAAAACTGCGTTGTAAAACGTTTCATTTTATCCTTTTGTATTTTTGCAGATTTTGGCAGTTATCTCTTATTTTGACGGATAGTTCCAACTAAAGAAGTTATTTTTTGCAAAAGCTTTGTTGCCAGGGAAGAATTTGTGAAAAAATTGTCGGTAGCAACGGTTCTGCCGCTGTAAATGGTTCAACCAGCTTCAAAACGACAGACTCACCCAATGAAATTGATATCGGTCTCATTTTATCTTTCTCTAAGTACGGAAACCCATTCATAACATATTTGCTTTTCAAATCAGACGCCAACCAAAATTTTATGCCAAATTTATTTGGTTTATTCAGCATGTATTGGGTGAACCTACTAGAACTACACCCAGCTTTCGTTGGGAAAAACTGTTCATCCACTGTGATATTTGCAGCTGCCTTATAACAGTTTTGAAGTTTTCAATAAACATGTTCCATACTCTTGCTACCAAAGCAAATTTATCCTTCCTCAAACGTTGGCTCCGCTCGTTTTTATTATCAAAACGCAAAAATCGTAGCATTTCCCTGAAGCAATTTCAGCTCATGAAATTCGAAAAAAATGAAGGACCCCATTTATTATTTCATAAAAACGATGCGTTAACGTTTTTTGATTCATATGCACCGCGTACATATAAAATATTTATTAATGCCTCCAATTTATCTCGAGGTAAACTCTATTCTTTTCCTAGAACTCTTTGTGCTTCTATTCGAACTCCATTCTTTTCCTAGAACTCTTTGTGCTTTCATTTCCGTACATTTTATAATGTATTCCATAATATTATTGTCAAATAGCAAATAAAATGCAGTTCTTACTTTGCCCATCATAATGTTTTGTTTGGCGTGTCCAGTTGGACAAGATACATCTTTGAAAATGGTATGAAGAAGTGGTCTGCCAGGAGAGTAACTTGTTTCGATCTTTTTCTAAACTGTTCCATCAATAGCAATTTCAATATTTTGCCATTCATTGTTTTCTTCATATTTGTCTTCAGAATCCGTCAACAATCTCATTCTCTTTCGTCCTCTACTTGCAGTCAAATTATCTTTCTCTTCATTAGTGCTTGATGAGTAATTTTCATAATCGCTATCGAATTGGTGGTCACTTTCGAAAGAATCATTCAACTCATCTTCACTTTCAGATTGTGAGCTTTTATCAATTTCAGAGTATTCTTCACTTATGTTATTTATTTTTTGCAATAACTTCTTTTTTGAAATTCGGGACATCCTTAGGGACATCCGAAAATAAATAAGGTTAGGTTATTTGCGGTGGGTTATTAACGTTTTTTTGTAAAAAATAGAATAAAAAATAAAAATAAATTCCAGTGTTATAAACAGTTTTACTACTTACATACCTGCAATGCTAATTTCAATAATGTGTTTTTCAAATTTTTCACGAATGAAAACAAAATTCATGTGTATTAAACTCATTACCAGAATTGGAGAACGAAACGCGTTATTCAATTTTTTTAGAACTAGTCACTGCAATGATCTACACTAAAATGCAACATGGCAGAAAACAAGCGAATATCAAAGTTATGCAGCAACACCTGTATTTTCCGTTACAATTGAAATTGAGATTCTCTAATCTGATTATAAATGATGCTGCAAAATGGTGTTGATATTTATATGTAAAATGGTTTAAAATTAGACACTGTTATGAAATCCTTAAGGTGTCAAAAAACATTTCATGGTAGAAATAGGTATACCACATATGTAATGCACATTTTTAGATCCAGGATGAGCTGGAGGAAAACGATATCGCTGAATTAATTTAACAACTATTATTCAAAAGTAAAACAATTAATTGTGTAGAAATGATTAAACTTAGAGAATAATTTTAAGTTAAAATTTGAAAGGAGTCTTTCGACACCTCTTGATAGAAATAGTGTTAAATACTTGCCAATCTGTTATTCTGTTGCATAGAGTTTTTATTCCTTTAGTACTTGGGTGTTTTTATTCTTTTAGTACTTGGGTGCCAAAAATAATAATCACCGAAGAATTATCCGAGGATAAGTCTGAGCAGAATTCTGCTTTGAGAAAGTTACTCCGCAATACCTTTCGTAATGCAAAAATTCAGCATGTCGGGGATTTTGTTCCTGTCTGTTAGCCAATATGTTGGTTGTTTAGTGAAAGGATAGTTAAAATTCATGCTCTTCATAGCCTTTAGTAGATTTTTTCCTTTTGTTGTATCCAGTCTTGACCTCCATTTCTGGTGCTTAGTATTATAATTACCACCGGCAATGAATTTATTCCCGAGTGTACTTTAGAACTGTTTGAATTGTTCTTCTTTAATAGTGTGCCTGGGGACGGTAGTAGATAGCTGAGATTGTAAGGGAACCCCCTAGTCATCAACAACAATGCTGGTTGCTTGCAAAAGTCTTTTGCGTGCTTTTTGATTTCATGATGTTTAATTTCTTTGTTTATTAAGATGGCCCCCATGTGCATTTCCATCAGGATAGTTAGTTACGTAGGTTTCGTACTTGAGAATTTTTATATAGCTTCTATTTATAAAGTGTGATTCAGAGATTAATATCGTATCAATATCTTGGTTTATGATGAACGATTATAGTTTTTGTCGGTGTTGTAATAATACATTGGCATTCCATAAGGCTAATTTTAGTTTTTCAGCTATTATGCCGTCTTGTAAACAAGGATTGTTAATAGGTTGAACATTGTCCTTATTTGTTACATGAGGCTTTTTAGTATGCCCTTCAATTCCTGTACGTCGTTTGTCTGTTGGTTAGTAGTCAGCTGGGGATGTGTGATTTGATTTTGATGTAATTTGTTATTGGTGATTTGATGTTTCTCTTGCTACTTCTGCATAGTAAATCTCAAGATGCATTCATTGTGATGAATGTATTATGTTTGGTTGTTTTGTAATTTTTAACTGCTTATTGTGCAACGTAGAAAATTTTTTACTTTGTAGTTCTTTATACACCGCACATTTTTTATAGTTTGCTGGATAGTTGCCATCGCACAGGGCACATCAAACTTCTTTGTTTTTCATCTTTCTTTCGCATCCAAAAGTTAGATAATCTCCTGCGCATTTTATACAGCGTGAGTTTCGATTACAAAATCTTTCAATATGCCCATATCTCTGGTATTTGCTGCATTAAAGTATTTCTCGTTTCTGGTGCTGAGGGTGATATTTCACTCCTTAGTGTAACAATAGAACAACTTCATACATATCTTTGTTGTTATCTTTGGATTCTTGTTCAATGTGGAATATCGGTAACAGTTTTTTAGTTCCTCTTTGTCTTAAGTTGCGTATATTTACCGATTGATGTCCCATTTCTTTCAGGGCACTTTTTAGTTTTTCGAATGATATAGTTGGATGCATATGTTTCAGCATTGCTCTGATGTTCCGATTTTGTTTCATCTGATAAATATGAAATTAGGTCACTTTCTCTTCTAATTCTTTAACAATAGCTTTATAATGTTCGGCTTTTTTCGGCTTCTTTTTCCGCTTTTTTAAAATTTTTACTCCCTCACTGTTCATGATTTTTACTCCCTCGCTGTTCATGATTCTTAATTTGTAGCCATCTTGTACTATATTTTTTAGCAAATCGTACAGTAGAGTAATATTTTTTAGGGGGCCAGGTCTGGGGAATACGGTGGCTGCGGCATCATTAGTGTGTTGTTTTTGGCCAAAAATTTGCGCACAAGCAACTATGTGTGAGCAACGCCGTTTCGCGGCGACCCGTCTCACGCCCAAATCATTAGTAAAAATCGAATGGCACGAGCCAATCGATATGTTTAGGTCCTCATCAACTTCTCTAACGGTGATTCGACGATTGGCCAATACTATTTTCTTCACTTCATCAATGTTTTCGTCTTTTGTTGACGTGCTCGGGCGTGCGGCACGCTCTTCGTCGTTCACATCTTCTCGGCCCTCTGAGAACATTTTGTACTACCGATAAACGTTGCTTCGGTCCAAGGTAGCTTCACCATATGCCACAGTTAACATTTGGAATGCGTCCGCGCACTTAATTTTGTTAGATTCTTTGATCCATTTTTTGGAATAGGCAAAAATCGAAAACGAGCCAAAACACGTCCAAGCAAAACAGCTGTCAAAGATAAACTGAATATTCAAAATGGCCGAAGTTGTCGGCATAAGTGAGGGACATGAGTACCAACATAACGCCACAAAAAAATTGAAAATCGAATATACGTAACCCGCGGAAATTCAAAATTCGCGATACTTTTTGAACAAACCTCGTATACGAAGCAACGTTTATCGGTGGTACAAAATGTTCTTCTCAGAGGGCCGAGAAGATGTGAACGACGAAGAGCGTGCCGCACGCCCGAGCACGTCAACAATAGACGAAAACATTGATGAAGTGAAGAAAATAGTATTGGCCAATCGTTGAATCACCGTTAGAGAAGTTGATGAGGACCTAAACATATCGATTGGCTCGTGCCATTCGATTTTTACTAATGATTTGGGCGTGAGACGGGTCGCCACGAAATTCGTACCAACGCCCCTGCTCACACATCGTTGCTTGTGCGCGAATTTTTGGCCAAAAACAACACACTAATGATGCCGCAGCCACCGTATTCCCCAGACCTGGCCCCCTGTGACTTTTTCTTGTTCCCGAAACTGAAGAGGCACATGAAAGGACGACGCTACGCTGCGATTAAGGAGATAAAGACGGCATCGAAGGAGGAGCTGAACAAGATCACAACAAATGATTTTTTGAAGTGCTTCGAGGATTGGAAAAAACGTTGGCACAAGTGTGTAATATCTGATGGGGATTACTTTGAAGGAGACAAAATAGATATTCACGAATAAATAAATAATTTTTGAAAAAACACAAAATTCGTGATACTTTTTGAACAGACCTCGTACAATGGACCTTCATTTACAAAACCTTCATTTACAAATTTATTACCTTATGCCGGGAATCGCATGGAAGAGATTACTTTCGAAATCTCGAAACAATTTCACAGTCGTTTCAGCCACCAGACAACTCAAGATAAATATCATACACTATATCATTTCAATTTGGAAAAGGCGAAGATCCCAATTAATCAATTGTTTTTTATCAAGATGGAAGATTAGCACACAAAGGACCAATTTGGTTACGGCTATCTTGTACGTGTACGCTAAGAGATTTGTACAACACGAAAACATAGAAGACGTAAGTCAAGTGGTTATACATTAGCGCGAGCGAAAAATGTTACGAGGTATAAAAATAGTAAACATTATGACGATCAATTGAAAAGTTTACGGCCTGATCAAGAAAACATAATTTTTTGGGGTAAAATGAAATTTATAATATTTATCAACATTCCTTTTAATTCAATGTATTCCTATTTATTCCAATGTTTTCTAGACTTTTCATGCCTTCGGTAAAATATAATTTATTCCAAATGAAAAACTAGCCATTTACAGTATCTACTATTACAGTATCTATTACAGCAAAATCCGTTAAACATTGTTTCCCAAGTAGTTATTTTTTCATATTTAGAAAGAGAAAGTAATCGCACCGGGTCAAATTCGGAGAATGGTCAGGAAATCAATTCGAACTTTGATTCGTGCAATTTTGCCATCGTGATGGTTAATTTGTACACCGTACGTTGTCTTGGTGAAATAAAATTCTTTTTTTAGATAAATGCAGACATTTCATTTTGATTACTTAAACTGTAATAAACAAGTATAAAATCGCAAAAAATCGTTTTCATTGCGCTTAAAATGCTCAAGACACAATTCTAAAATATACAATCGAACACGTATTAGATTTACGATCGGCATCCATCACATGTTTAACTTCTTTATACCTACAAATTCATGTAAAATGACGTGCGCATGTTCAAATGAAATACCAATAGCCTTTGCTATTTTGTTCAGAGTCAATAGGCGATAGTCCATCATGATTTGGTGAACCAAATCAATACTTCCATCAGTTGATGCTGTTTTTAAGCGTCCGGAATGTTCTTTTCCCAAAAATGTTGATGCGACAATGTTCAAATTCAGCAACATTTTACTGTAGAAAACAAAAGAAACGTTTTGCCATATGCTGCCGTATAAATTGGTTTTGATTTGGGTTTGCGATTTTTCTTTTAAATAAAAGAATGTTAGCACAGCACGATACTCGATTTTGTTCATTGTTGACAAACTGTCACAGCTGCTCAATTTCAATTGTTAAAGCTATTCAATTGTTACGTCCTGGGTACCTCGGGAACCACGAATTTCTTTTTTATTTATATGATTGGGAAGCAGACGGACATCGGGCAAGCACTATCGTGAAGGGGATAAGATTACGATAGCTCTCTGTTAAACGCGCCGTGTGGTTCCCAACATATCTGTCATCTCTTCCGCCTTCACGTAAGACGCATAGTTTTGTTACATCCTGGATACCCCAGGAGCAACAAATTCCTTTTTTATGATCAAGAAATAGGCGGATTTGGGCAAGCGCTATCATAAAAAGGATGTAATTATACGCTACCAAATGCGTCATGAGTTTCTCAAAGCATCCGTGATCTTATCCGTTTTCTAATCTTCCATATCCGTTTCCCGTTTTCCACGAAAACTCTTCTCTTTGGCTATCGTCATCCGCCACCCCCAAAATCTTCCCTATAAAACCCTTACTCTCTAATCAATCAGAGTCAGTCGGTCAGTGTTAGTCAGTCAGTGTCAGTCGGTCAGTGTCAGTCGGTCAGTGTCAGCCAGTCAGTGTCAGTCAGTCAGACAATCAGTCAGTCAATTAGTCACTCAGTCATTTTTCTCCTTCTTCTTCTTCTTCTGTTGAGTATCAACGAACCTATGTTCTACGTACTATTCACTACAGTCGATTTAACCCCTTAACCTACGATTTAGATTCGAAGATGTTGGGCCGAAATCGTATACAAGCTCGCGCAGCGTTCGG
>NW_014555767.1:28832-32471 GCF_001313825.1 Dinoponera quadriceps
CAAACATAAAAAACGTAAAGAAACAACATGGGAGTGTAAAAAGTGTAAAGTTCCGTTACATGTACCGGAATGCTTTGAACTATATCATACCGTTACAGATTACTAATTTTGTATTTTGGATTTTTGTATAAATAAACATTTTGTAATAAACAATTTGTAATAAACAATTATTGCATCAGGCTGTAATTGCATATCAAATATTCCACGTAATAT
The DNA here is from genome assembly GCF_001313825.1 of Dinoponera quadriceps. Lineage (NCBI taxonomy): Eukaryota > Metazoa > Arthropoda > Insecta > Hymenoptera > Formicidae > Dinoponera > Dinoponera quadriceps. The sequence continues at coordinate 29,046 of NW_014555767.1, forward strand.
TCACTTCTGGCCCGACCATCGTACGCGGGCTATGCCCGTAATATTCACTTCTGGCCCGACCATCGTACGCGGGCTATGCCCGTAATATTTACGTTTGGCCCGACCATCGTACGCGGGCTCTGCCCGTCATTGTAGGTTAAGGGGTTAACTAAATCGTAAGACTCTATTTCATATTTAAATATGACTTTTAATCGTTTCAATCCAATCTCCAATCCCACTTCACTCCTTAAAACACACATACACTGCGTAATTATTATCTTTCTTGCATTATATTTTTCTCGCCATACCGATATGTTAAACATTCTTGTTACGTTAAATCCGATTGTATTAAATTAAATTACACGAATTACCTTTTTTACTTTAATCTACATCTTGTATTTGCATTATTCCAATAATGCTGATCTATAAAAGTTTGTTTAATGTTAACCCATATATCTCATTGTTTAACTTTAGCTGATCCTTTCATCATTTAAATATTGTATCTTTTACAATGACTTTTCTCATCAATTTACCACTATTATTAACCCATGTGAGAACCAAATTATGTTATTAGTATAATTAATAAACAGTTTTATTTAAAATGCCCTAAATTTAACCAGGTCGTTAAAATTATTTATTCATTTCCTTTCAATTACTTAAATCTAAATTCCCCTCTCAACACGCTCATATGGTTCTATCCCAGGTAAAGAGATTAAGTTCTTCGACCTAAATAAAGGACCATCTAACGTACGTTTTGCGATCGGAGTAAATGGACCTCTCCGGACCTTGACCTGATCTGCAGACCTACCAGTACGTTTAGGCCTCGCGAGTGCGCGAATAAGCGATGTTTGTGATCCGAATATTATATTAAGTTATACGGATTACTTTTTTTCTTAAGCTTACTTTAATCTTCATGTTGTATTTGCATTATTCCAATAATGCTGATTGAATGAATTTATAATGCTGATTGAATGAATTTATAAAAGTTTGTTTAATGTTAACCCATATAACTCATTGTTTAACTTTAGCTAACCCTTTCACCTTTTAAATATTGTATCTTTTACAATGACTTTTTTCATCAATTTACCACTATTATTAACCCATGTGAGAACCAAATTATGTTATTAGTATAATTAATAAACTGTTTTATTCAAAATGCCCTAAATTTAACCAAGTTGTTAAAATTATTCATTCATTTCCTTTCAATTACTTAAATCTAAATTCCCCTCTCAACACACTCATATGGTCCTATCCCAGGTAAAGAGATTAAGTTATAAGTAAAGAGTTTAAGGTCAATTCTTTGACCTAAATAAAGGACCACCTGACGTACGTTCTGTGATCGGAGTAAATGGGCCTTTCCGGACCTTAACCTGATGTGCAGACCTACCAGTACGTTTAGGCCTCGCGAGTGCGCGAGTAAGCGATGTTTGTTGCGTACATCCTCTTCTAGGACGTGATAAATTTTTGGGGGCTCGTCCCGAATGATAAAATGAGTGTGTTTGAGTTAGGAATGAAGATTTCACTAAAACAATGTGGAAAAATAGATATCTATAAATCTGTTTTTGAATTTTAAGATCCTCGCGATGTACACACATTTTATCGTTTACACTTGCCACGTCACATAATCTATCACATCCTATTAACTTAATGTATCTCTTGATGAAAGAAATTTCTTTCTCCTGTTCTTAATAATTATTGTGTCAGTTTAATATAACTAATTTTTGCTTAGTAACAATAAATATATATGTAGTATGACATAATTGTAAAACTGATAAAATTTCATTAAAAGGTTACATTTTAAATCATGTTTAAAAAATGAATCTTATAACTATGGAATAAAATTCTGATTTTTCCTCTATTAACCCCATTGCTTTAGATTATGCTATAAAACTTGTTCCCTATTTTGACGGAAATAATATTCCAATAGAAGAAGGATGTGAATTAGCAATTGAAGGATGTGAATTAGCAAAATCCATTGTACCACCCGAAATCGAAACATATTTTATCACAATAATTCGAACACGATTAACGGGTGAAGCCCGTTGTTTCATTCAAGATAACGATTTTACGTCAATTAATCAATTAACAACTTATTTAAGAAACGCATTTGGTCTTACTAAAAGTTTATATAAATTGCAAGATGAATTAGAAAAGATTTACCAGGAAGGAAAAGAACCAGTAATTATATATGCTAATAGAATAAAAGCAAACGGAAAAGATATCTTAGAAGCACAACGCATTTCTAGTCCTGGACTAGTAAATGCTCATTATAAAACTTCATTAGAAGAAAAATTATGCAGATGCTTTGTTAGGGGTCTCAAGTCTGAAATTGAGGGAAGAATAAAAAGAAATTTAGACTTAGCCACAACAATAAACGAAGCTTTACGAATGGCGAGAGAATTACAGGAAATTAGAGAAATACGAGGAATAAATTCCTTATCCACTGAAGGCTCTTGTCAAATTTGTTGGAAAACTGGCCATACTGCGGAAACGTGTCGATTATACTTACGAAATACAATAACTTCATATTTAAAGAGTGAAATTTTAATATGCCAAATTTGTAAAAAATGCGGACATAGTGCTGTCAAATGCCGGTTGAAAGACCCTACTGCCCGAAATCCACTAAAAATCGTTCAAAGTAAGATAATCATGTGTCAAATGTACTCTAAACCAGGTCACACAGCTAAAAATTGTTTATTTAATAACCAGCCTAATATTATTTGCCAGAATTGTCAAGGATTTGGCCATAGTTTTCACGAATGTAGAACCAATTCATTTTCTAATAATAATATTATTATTTATCAAATATGTAATGAGGCCGGTCATGATGCTAAAAATTGTTCTTCTATAATAATCACAATTCCGGGTCCAAGAATGAAATTTGTCAATGATACAATCGACGCGGACACAAAGCATCTCAATGTCGAATAAAGTTGTTCAGTTCTAAAAATCACTCAATTCATAGCTCGCAGATTATATGTCAATTATGTAATAAGATAGGGCATAAAGTTAAAGAATGCTACGTCAATCAGAACATAAATGATAATTTTAGTCAAAGATACGAAGTAATGAATACTCAATGTGATTATTGCAAAGAAATAGGTTACTCAATTGAATATTGCGTACTACGAATTCAAAATAACTGTATAAATCAAAGAAATTACCAAAAAATTGCGGAAAATATTTCGGATCAGGAAACTAAGAAGAAAACATATCCAGTCATGTTGGTGCAAATGAAAAAGAATGATAATAAATCACATACGACGCGTTAAATTCAAATTAATCCGATTCAAAAAGATAATATTCTATCTGGTCAAATAAATAATGTTGTAAAAGATAAAAGTACAATAAATAATTCCCTCATCGCAGAAAACAGTTTTCAAAATCCTATATCGTTCAATTATGATACTATTAATAATGAGAAAGATAATTCACAATCTTCTCATC
>NW_014555768.1:0-1633 GCF_001313825.1 Dinoponera quadriceps
TCGAGCGGCAGGCCGCCGACGGCACCCGTCGGCCGGTCGGGCGGAGAGCAAAGCATACTCGAAGAAAATGTCCCGAACTCGCGAAAATGCACCGAAAAGTCACCGGGCACGCGAAGCCGACGTGCAAACACACACGCGAGCCGAAAACACAACGAAGCACTAAACTTGATGTACACTCACTGGTCACGTCGGGGTCACCAATTTAGCGTTTACCGCTATTTAAGAAAGAACTTGTACACAATAATGCTGGGGCGTTTGAAATAAATGTAGAAACTTTAATGGGTTTAACAAAATAAATTCGCGCACGAAGGGAACGACGGCGTCGATAGCGAAAAGGCCGACGAGAGCGCGCGTCCGCGATGTTTGGGGTTTCAAACGAGAGTGAGTGGAGCCGCAAAGCAAAAAAATAAAATAATGAGTAAAACAAAATAAGAAGGAACAAATATGTGTGCGAAAACAAGCCGTTGCCTTGATTACAAAATATAATCGCCGCCGTTTGTTTCAACCGCCACATATTTTTTATCATTTTCAAACAACAGACGTGTAATTTAAAAAAAAATTCCGGTTTCATACTTCTACACCTGGTATCTGTCCACGCGTCTACCTCCTCTTCGTAAGCCATCCTATTCGTTATTTTCAACTGCTGACAACACTGTTTCCTTGACGGCTAGCGCTAACACGCGCTTTAACGGCTCATCAACTTGAAGCCTAACGACAACAATCCTTGAGCTAGAGCGAAACCTATACATGTGCCACCGGGATATCTAAATTCGCACGCGTTAATTTTCTCCTCACCGATACACTCCGAAAGCCAATTTTTCGCGCGAATAATATTATATACTTTTCTTTCACACGCGTTATTTTCACGCTAGCTTAATCTTAGCTTCCCGTGCTATTTGCGCGCGAGGTAAACACGGCAATAATAACAAAAACGCGCAAACGGCGCACAGGACCAAAAATCGGCACTCTGTCGCCCTCTTTCCGTGAGAAGGCACGAGCCCCCGGCTCCCCCTTCGGTCAGGCCAACGCCTGAGTGACGGACAAAATTTTGCATTGTCACAACATATAAAATATCTGCAGTGAACAAGCTCAACTGATCTAAAGGCAATTTTGATTAACAACCTAAATTGTTACAAGGAGTGTAAGTATATTTTTTGTTAATTATATGTTGTTAAAACTTTATATATTCTCAAACCCATCGTCTTGTATTAAGAAAATAGAGTACGTAAAGAAAATTGACGCAAAAAATTGTTAAGCAGCTATATGTGTTAATATTAGCGAATGCACTCAAATGTTAGAGTGTACCGCTCTAGCTGAATCTGCCCAGGTCACGGAATGCAGTGAAGAATCGTTGTCAGGAAAATAGTCAGGAAATCGATTGCAGTTAAGGCAATGGTTTATTCTTTCACTGAGACGAAGCAGAGTGGCAATCTGGCCCTTACAGTTCAAGGCGTTAGGAGACGTCCTCCGGCTTGTCGAACAAACGTGTTCAGAATTCGCTCGAACGGCTTTCCTGGGCGCCCGCCAGTGTCGAATTCTTCGCAGCGTTTGACGATTGGGATGGTCTTCTTATTCTTATTGTCTGCCACGCGCAACCACCATTATCGAACGCAACACGATTTAAATGCGACGA
>NW_014555769.1:0-2361 GCF_001313825.1 Dinoponera quadriceps
CGGTTACACTTGGGGTTGCCACGAAGGCCTCGTACGAGCGTGCAACTATCCTGCACCTGGTGAGCTCTCGCTTGAGCGTGTCCGTAAAAGGGTTGAGTGATAGAAGCTTGGTTAGCCCGAGGTTTCCTTGTGATCTTCGCACGAGCGTGCAGCTGTATGGCACCGGTGAGCTCTCGCGTGGAGGATTAAGGTTACCCTGCGATCTTCGCACGAGCGTGCCGCTGTTCGGCACCAGTGAGCTCTCGTGTGAAAGACCAAGGCTTTCACGCGATCTCCGCACGAGCGTGCAGCTGTACGGCACCGGTGAGCTCTCGTTGGAGGATCTTTGTGAACAGCATCAGGAAAAATTGATACGGGGTGGTTTGAAATGGAGCGGAGTGGGGCTTCTAAAGGTAGTATAAACTTGATACTAAACCGTTGGTTAAATATGTATATTCTAAAAATAAATCCTTGGTACAAGATTCAGTCTAGCGAGTGACGAGTTTGAAATATTCTAAGTCTTGATTTCGACAAAAATATTCTAAGTCTAAAATATTCTAAGTTAGATTTCGACAGAAATATTCTAAGTCGGATTTCGATGAAAATATTCTAAGTTTAGATTTTGACAGAAATATTCTAATTCGGATTTCGATGAAAATATTCTAAGTTTACATTTTGACAGAAATATTCTAAGTCGGATTTCGATGAAAATATTCTAAGTTTAGATTTTGACGCAAAAAACAATTTTAGGTTAAACGCTTACCTAGAGTTAGGAGGTTGGTGCTTGGAGAGGAGTGCACCGGACCGCGTCCGCGGATGAACTGAACTCTCGGGGCTCGGGGGCCCTCTTTTATACCCAACGGACGGGGCTGTTGTTGAGTTGTAGGTGGCGGTTAGTGTCGCTTGGGATAAGTGTCGGGCGTTTTGATTGGTTGCGTAGGAGGTTTGGTAACATTCCTCTAGGGAGTAAGTGTTGTGTGTTCTGATTGGTCTAGGAATATGGAGGAGGCTTTTGATTGGTCGAGGAGGTTTTCCGAGTGTCTTAGAGTATGGTTCTGTTTTTTCTAGGACTAGGGTATAGGGTCGAGGATTCTGATTGGTCCTAGGTGAGTTCTAAGTGTTTTGATTGGATGAAGCTGGTTTTAGGTTTTAAGGAAAGGAGATTTGGGGTTTCTATATTTGTTTTTGATCAGATTTTAGTTTTTTAGGAATGTTTTACGGGAATGGCGTATATTTAAGGCTTAGCGACAGAGGAAGGCAAGAGAAAGGGAAAGAAAAAAAAATAGGATCTGGATTTTCCGCAGGTGTGACACGCGTCGGACGTGACACTAGTGACAACGTGTTGGTAATTATTTCCTTTTCTAGTCTGCATCGGTGTTGGATGACGTTGTGGTAAAGGGAGATCATCTGAGTTCTGACATGTTTTTTTACTTAGACGAATTTAGAGTTGACGTAAGTAAAAATGTCCAGGTTGTCGACGGGTATGTGGCTTTTTGCTTTAGGTACGTTGGCTTTTGTTGTTTCAAGCATAAATAGTCTTGGGTGTTCCGTTTTTAAGAGAGTGTAGCCGCAAAGGGGTAGCTGCATCGTGGTTGTCAATGCAAAGGTAATATCCTGTGTTTCTAGTGAATAGACGAGGAGTGCGGTTTTTTGAAATGTTTCGTCGCGTGTCTTGTTTGCAATGCCTTCGTAGAGGACGTCGTATTGATGAAAGTCGGATGATGTAATTGGCATTGGTTTCCAAAAAGTATAACCGTCTTCGGGGTCGATGCAGTGTCCATCCTTGAGTTCAAAAGAGGCTCCTGACTTTAAATATATTTTTCTTGATGCTAAGTGTACTGGTACGTATCCGGATTTCAGTGAGATTTTTACTGTGCCTTGGACGATGACGTTGGTCCATGAGCCAAAGGCGTCAGAGAAACTAACACCTTCGCACTTTCCGTTAGGTAATATTTTCCCAGCGAGAGTGATGCTCTTGGTAATGGTGCTGTTGGGTCGCAATCCGTAGATTTTCTCGCGTTTTGTTCCGACTATCCATGCTCCTTCCTTGTGCATGTCGCTGCATTCATCATGGAGGATATGCTCAAGGTAACTTGCTTGACCGTGATTTACCGCAGAGATGTGAGAATGCATCCCGCAGTAAAACACTGTTCTTGTGAGTTCGGCTTTGCACTGAATAATNTGTACTGGTACGTATCCGGATTTCAGTGAGATTTTTACTGTGCCTTGGACGATGACGTTGGTCCATGAGCCAAAGGCGTCAGAGAAACTAACACCTTCGCACTTTCCGTTAGGTAATATTTTCCCAGCGAGAGTGATGCTCTTGGTAATGATGCTGTTGGGTCGCAATCCGTAGATTTTCTCGCGTTTTGTTCCGACTAT
>NW_014555770.1:0-600 GCF_001313825.1 Dinoponera quadriceps
CTGCATTTGATCTCGGTCTTGTCTGTAAATGCCAGTTCAATTGCCCGTACAGACAGCGCCCCAAACGTAGTAACCAAATGGATTAAAGTCTGAACTATTTGGAGGCCCAAACGCTTTTGACCAAAACATATCGACGTTGTCAGACAGACAGTTTTGAATCAAGTAGCTTGTGTGAGCGGGCGCACCATCTTGTTGAAATATGTACGGCCTGTCTGAGGTTATATTCTCCATCCAGGGCTTTACTGGCCTCGATAAAACCTGCACGTACACCTCTTTGTGACATTTTCACCTTTCTCAAAGAAATGAGGCGGCATGACGTCACCATCAGTGGAGAAATATTTTATTGATTTTAAATGTTCGCTTCGCATAATATTCTTGGATGATATTATAAGAATGGTTTTACAATGTTTAAAAATAAAATAATGGTAATATAGTAAAATATATATATATATATATATGATTATATTTATATTATGATATATATATATCTATATACAGGGTGTCCCAGACCACCCGTCTAACCCGATTTTTTCGTAAAAGCGACATTTTAAAGAAAAAAGTTTTGTGACTTCGAGGGGCACATAAGATGGTGTCATTGGT
>NW_014555771.1:0-19538 GCF_001313825.1 Dinoponera quadriceps
GGTAAAACAGATCCAATTGAGCCAGAACCGGCCTAGATCATCTACTAACGGCGATTGCAGATCTAGTGAACGAATTTGATGGTGTTTTCGGTGATTATGATACGTTAGAGAGACATCACAAATCAAATTCATAAAATCGTCGTATAAACTAGATGATTTTGTGAAAGTTTTGATCGGAATGAAACTGAAGAAAAAGGTGCTTGAGTGGTTTCGTAGAAGCCAAAACATATTGAGATGACGTTCGACACGCTTATTGGAGAGATGAGGAAGATGTTTCGCCATCGTCATGGTAAAGTAACGCTACGAAAGAAATTCGAAGGTCGTCTGTGGAAGAGAGACGAAACTTTTCGCGAATACGTCAACGAAAAAATAATCTTGGGGAATCGTGTGCCAATTACTGTCGACGTAATGTTGAACTACATCATAGATGGCATCCCCAATAATACGTTGCGTAACCGGGCACGCATACAACGTTTTGATACGACAAAATCTTTGTTTGAGGCATTCGAGAAAGTGTCGATGCGAAATCGATATATTAGCTCGAATCGATCAGACAAACGGAGCGACGGCCCTATGACGATGAAGCGAGGCGTGAGGACTGGTGTGAGCGACAGGAGCGACAAGAACGTCGCTGGCAACAACGGAATGATGAAGATAACGGATGTAAAACGCTGTTATAAGTGCGGTATCCGCGACCACGTGACTGCAGCATGCCCAACGAAGGAGCTAGGCACCAAGTGTTTTGAATGTGGGGAACATGGACATATCGTTTTAAAATGCTCGAAGAGAGGTAGTGGCGCAAAGGACACTGGCGCTACAACGAAAAATGTTTGCATTGCGACACACTCTTTGCATAAAAGGTATGCGAAAGACGTAGTGATAGACGATAAAACTATGACGGCGCTATGACTGACACGGGGAGCGACATTTCGTTGATGCGCGGGGATGAATATGTAAGTATGGGATAACCACGATTCCGGCCGACTGAAGTTAAATTTTCGGCAGTAGAATCCGAAGGTATTGCGGCATCAAAAGAATTCTAAGCTAAGTTACGATTGTCTGGTATATCTACCCGATTCTTATTTGAGTTGTTTCTGATACAGTGACGCGACAAAAATTATTGCTCAGAACCGATTTCTTAGATACGGTAGAAATTCACGTTAGACAAGGTACGATTGATGTTAGTCCGATTCGCTTCCGTTGACGATAATTAGCCCGCAATACTTCAAATCGATCTGAAGAGTGAAGAAGTAAATAAAGTCGATCTTTTGTACATTCGAGATGTCAAATCGAAGCGTGCGATAGCGAATTTGATAGGTAACTATAAGCTGAATAAGACGGTCGAGACTTAAATCAAAATGAAGCTGATTTAGAAATATGACGAGACGGTGTATCAGAAAGCGCTTATCGCCATCAGAGAAAATTATAGTAAATGCACAGATTCACAAATGGATGAGTCAGGGTATCATTCGACCCTCTTCTTCAGCATATGTGAGTCCCGTAGTCCTCGTTAAAAAGAAAGACGGCTCGCACAGATTGTGTGTTGATTATAGATTATTAAATAAAAAGATAATCAGTGATCATTATCCCTTACTGTTGACAGAGGATCAGCTGGATCGGCTGCAAGGTACTAAGACTTTCAGTACTTTAGATCTAAAAAACGGCTTCTTTCACGTGCATATGGACGAATCGAGCGTAAAATATACGGCATTCATTGTACCTGACGGCCAATATGAGTTCTTACGTGTGCCCTTTGGTTTACGCAACTCCCCCTCTGTCTTCCAAAGATATATAAATATAATTTTCCGAGAAATAATTAGAAACGGGACAGTGTTAGTATATATGGACGATTTGATAGTTTTCTTCGACGATGAAGAGAGCGGATTACGAAATCTCGAGAAGGTATTTGGAACAGTTAGTAGAGCCGGCCTAATAATCAATTTTGAAAAACCTACAAAAGAAAGTTGAATTCTTAGGCCACATGATAAAAGAAGGTTCAGTGCGACCTTCCGAACGAAAGACAGAACCGGTACGACGTTTCCCTGAACCGACTAACGTACGGCAGATACAAACGTTTTTAGGTTTTATCGGACATTTCCGCAAGTTCATTCCGGGCTACTTTGATAATTGCCCGACCGTTATTTAATCTTTTACAAGCGAATGTTAAATTTAATTTTGTAATGGCCCAAAAAGATGCGTTTATGCGGCTAAAAGTTTTATTAAGCGAGAGACCGGTATTAAATCTGTATCAAGTAGATTCACATACGGAATTACATTCTGACGCATCAATGTATGGTTACGATATGGGGCTATTCTTCTACAACGAGATAACGAAGACTAGCTGTTACACCCAGTATACTGCACAAGCGGCAAGACGACATCTGCAGGAGAAAAATATACGAGCTATGAGTTGGAGGTGCTTTGCAGTCATCAAGGCACTTAAACGATTTCGGGTGTATCTCCTCAGCATCCCTTTCAGAATTATAACGGATTGCCGTGCGTTAGCCCTTACGATGAGCAAAAAAGATTTTTGCGTACGCGTAGCTCGATGAGCATTGTTACTAGAAGAGTTTCAGTATACGATAGAGCATCGACCGGGCAGAAACATGGTACACGTAGATGCCTTAAGTTGAAACCCCCTTCCATCATGCTTGACGATCTACGAACGCGAGGCAGGATTGACGGCGCGATTGAAAAAAGCACAGAAGGAAGACGAAGGCTTAAGAGGAAAGCTAGACTAATTGCAACAAGGACGAAAATTAGACGGTTACATCATGCGAGGTGGGTTCCTGTATAAAGAAGTCAATAACGAGATACGACTCGTTGTTCCTAAAGTCATGCAGAAGCAGATAATCCGAAGAGTGCATGAGCGGGGCCATTTTGCAGTTGACAAGACGGAGACTCTAATAAGAAATGACTACTGGATGTCAGGGTTGCAACCGAAAGTCGAAAAGGTGATACGAAATTGTGTTTCGTGCATCCTAGCAGAACTACGACAAGGGATACAAGACTGTTTTCTTAACCCAATCGAGAAAAGAAGTGTGCCATTGGACACCTTCCATGTTGATCACGTAGGACCACTACCATCGACGACGAAGAGTTACGTTTACATCTTTGCCGTGGTCGACGCATTTTCTAAATTCACCTAGCTTTATGCAACGAAATCAACGACTGACGCTGAGGTGATCGATCGTCTGCGAAAACAGTCGATTATTTTCGGCAACCCACGAAGAATAATTTCGGACGGAGATTCCGTCTTTACTTCAAAAGGATTTAAAGAATTGACTGCTGGGAAGAAGTCATTGAACACTCGCTGATTACAACCGGAATTCCAAGAGGCAACGGTCAGGTAGAGCGACTGAATCGGACGTTGATATCACTACTAACGAAGCTACTTGCATTAAGATCCAATGAATGGTATAAGTATGTCGACGCCGTGCAGCAATGTCTAAATACGACACTCCACAATAGTTTCAAAACAACCCCTTTCCGTGTATTATTCAGAACTCATTCACATATTCGAGATAGTATACCAAACATCTACATATACATATACATATTCCAGATATTCAAGAGCTGTTACAAGGTGAACTAGTAGCTTCATTTAAAAACGATCGAGAGAAGCTAAGATGCGAAGCAAAAGCAAATATTGAGTGAATAAGAAGAATTTCGCTTCTAAACAAATAGAAGCATCTCGCTTTCGAGATGGTGATATCGTTGCGATTCAACGTACTCAAGGTCCTGGACTCAAATTTGTACATAAATATCTAAGCCCGTATGAAGTCATCAAGATTTTACGAAATGACCGCTATCTTGTTCGTAAAATTGGCTAGCGCGAAGGACCTCTTTAAACCTCAACGTCTGCAGATTTTATGAAGCCATGGATATATGACGACGCCGATAATGTAAGCGACAGCGACGAGGAAATCGAGACAGAAAAATTTTTAGGGCGAAAGCAGAATGACCGAGTGTAGGAAGCAGATATTTTAAGAACATATGATAAGGCGTAGTAAATACCAAGCAGTATCATAGCGAAGCGAGAAGCAAAACAAACAAAATCTTTTTTGTTATCGCGTTTGTTATCGAGTGCTTAAATCGACCCATAAACGCAAGACAGAACAGAGTCGGTTGATGACAGGCGAACCGTGCAGACGCATCCCTATATTAAGAAATATATTCCTATCACGATTTGATTCCTTTAAAATACTTAACCGCCCTTTCCTTATCCCATCTTTATTAACATCTCACAGTAGTTTGCGACGCATATTTTCGGTAGAATCTCGTATGGATAACAAAACCTTTGAATTGTACGGACCTTTGCAAAATCAAAACAGATGTTCCATTGGTTCTATTGGAGGCACCTTAATTTATCCTCCCTTCGTCGTATTGTCAATTGGCGTCTTCGATAAACGGAGTCAACGCATCCAAATGTCCATGGTATATCTGGTCTATTGCGATGCGTATCATTTTCGAAGAAATGCCTCGTCGCGTATACAGTTGCAGTCTTAACAACGTACGAGTGGACATTTATGGTGAAAGATGAAACGACAATACTCTATACGCAAGATGGTGCGATGGTTCGTTGGAATTCGAACCGAAAAAATGGATACTATAAATTCCCAAATACGAAAGAGACGTAATTGAAAAAATTCTCCGTTTCTCGTACGATATAATCTATATTCGCCCAGAGAAGCATTCGATATTACAATTGACTCTTCGAGCCTCGATGATTAATTTGAATTTAATAAATAACGAAGAATTGAAATTCTCATTACAAATGATACCGAAAAACGCGGATGCTATTCTTTCGATTCTCGAGACGTTCGCAAAACTGTGACCCATGCCCCGTTGGTCGGTGGACATTCGTCTCGCCCAGGCCGGCGGGGTCGTCGTTTCTGGTGTCTCTGGTCGACCGTGTTCGGTAGCGGTGGCCCTGGCGTAGCTCGCCGGATGCCCTGACGTTTGTGGTGTAGGCGTGAGTATGTAGGTTGTGAGTGAGAGCGCGAGTGAGTAAGTGAATGAGCCAGTAATTGTTCGAGAAGAGTCATTTATTATCCTACTTTGTTCGGTACAGGATCTTATCGACGGGTCGGGTTTTAATCTCGTCGTTTCAAACCAGCCGATATTTAGGTGACAATACTGACGACGGAATCCCGTGTTTACATTATGACGTCGGCTTAGTCGGTGTTATTTTCTCGGAATCTATCGAGAGCAGACGTGACGCTCGCTTCGTGGAGCTCGCGGTGTTAGCGGCGAGCGGGCGCGGTAGTCTGACGTTCGGCGCGGTAGTCTGACGTTTTGCGGTGTTTAAACTCGACGGTTTTGCATCGGAGTGCAACGGCGGAATGCACTTGCTAGACTCGGCGTCGCGGTGATTGCCGCACGCAGATTGCCCGCGTCGGTCGACTCCCGGAGCGGAAGGCACACGGTATCTTGCCTCCTTACAGGAACGGTGGAGTCGACCGGGCGAGCCTGGCCAACGTGCAGCCGGCGGCGGTACATTCGCGGTTTCGCGGCGGTCGGTGGTACCTTTGGTGAGGTACGGCGGAGAGACACACGTTGTCTCAAGCTACGCGGCGCGGTACGCGGAACGTTATTCCGGGGCGTTCGCATGCCCCGGAGACGCAGAACCCAACGACTAGAGTAAAGTGTTCTAGGTTGAGAACGCTCAACAGAGGTGGCGAACACCCACCCCGACTCGTGCCGATCCCCAGGTCTGCCGCGGGCAAGAGGGCCGGGAGCTCCTGGTGGAGACGGCGAACACACTGTCTTGAAATGGAAGTTGTTAGGAATCCGGTGCCCGCGACATCCACGGGAGAGACCGCGTACGCACGACCTCGTTCTATCCGGATGACAGGATGTCGATTCGGCTGCGTAATCACAGCAGAGACGGCGTACACACCGTCGCGGTCCCTCGACCTGGGGATGGGATCCGGAGCAGCTGGTGATCTCGCAATCTCGGCTAACTCCGGCGGAATCTTGTACTCCGGCGGAATCTCATACCCGATACTGTGGCGAAGCGGTCTTTTATACCGCTCCCGAGACGTTTTTCCGACACGTGCGCGTTTGACAACAACAATTGTTGTTGTCAATGCGTACACGTGTCGGACGTGTGCGCCGCGCGTGGATTTGTTTATTGGCGCGTAGCATCGTTCTGCTGCCAACGGATGGTCGGTCGGCCGCGGTGTATGCCGGGGGGAATGCATCGTCGCAAAACTCGTGCAAGATCAAGTGGAAAAACGTACTCTCCATACAATTTGCAATTAAGTGACACGAAGAGTTATTTACGTTCCGTACAACACCGTATCGTTTGTTCGTAAATGGGTTTTATATTCTGACCATTGACAATCTACATATGTAACTGTGCATCCCCCCGGCAAACACCACGGCCGACCGACCATCCGTTGGCGCATTGCACCACGTAAACTACACACGCGCAAAGCACGCGACCGACACGTGCTCATGGAGACAACAACGTTTGTTGTTGTTGTCAAACACGTGTCGGAAAAACGGCGTTTTCGCGGTATAAAAGACCGCTCCGCCGTGACATCGGGACCTGATTCCGCCAGAGTCAGCCGGATCATAAGATCGAAGCTGTTCCGGATCCCGATCCCCAAGTCGAGAGACAGCGACGGTGCGTACGCCGTCACTGCTGTGAGTTCGCAACCGACTCGACATCCTTACATCCGGAAAGTCTGAGGTAGTGCTTACGCTGTCTCTCCCGTGGAAGTCGCGGGCACCGGACTTCTCAACCTCCATCTCGGGACGGTGTGTTCGCCGTCTCCACCGGAAGCTCCCGGCCCTCTTGCCCGTGGCGGACTTGGGAATCGGCACGAGTAGGGGCGGTGTGTTCGCCGCCTCTGTTGAGTGTTCTCCATCTCGACCGCTCCACTCCGGTAATTGGGTCTTGCGCTTCCGGGGCATGCGAACGCCCCGGAGTATCGTTCCGCGTACCGCGCCGCAAATATAGAGACAACGCGTGTCTCTCCGCCGCACCTCACCGGAGGTACCACGACCGCACCGTGAACCGCGAACCGACCGACCGCCGGCTGCACGTCGGCTAGGCTCGCCCGGCCGACTCCACCGCTCCTGTAAGGAGGCACAATACCGCGTGCCCTCCGCACCGGGAGTCGGCCGACGCAGGCACTCCGCGTGCAGCAACCGCCGCAAACCGCGTACCAAGAACCGAACCGCGTACCGAGAACCGCGAACCGCGTACCGTGAACCGTGAACTGCGTACCGCGATGCCGAGTCAAGCAGGTGCATTCCGCCGTTGCACTCCGATGCGAGACCGTCGAGTTTAAACGCCGCGACATAACAACACGCCGAAACATCAATACCGCGCCCGCTCCCCGCTGACACCGCGGGATCCTCGCGGCAAGTGACACGTCTGCTCTAAATAGATTCCGGGAAACACCGATCCCCCGAAACACTGAGCGAACCGTCAATCCACGGCCGAAAGATAAATACGATATTCCGTCACCGGCACTGTCACCATAATATTTACCGGCGTTAAAAGGCGAACAGCAAGCACGGCTTGTCACTATTATAATATACCCGAACATCTTGAGATATACGGAATAAACGCCTAATATCAAATCTTCGCTCGCTCCTTTTATTCGCTCATTCACTCACTTGTCCACACACGCACACACACACACACACACACCATCACCACAAGGACGCCTGGATATCCGGCGAACTACGCCAGGGCCGCCGACACCGAAACACGGTCAACCGAACGATATCGATAACGACCACCCCGCCGGCCGGGGCCGGGACGACCGACGGGGTCCGGGTCACACATATCTTCAGAAATTTGTAGACATGAACAGATTCGACTGTTGCATTCGCTCAATTCTTGAATTTCTCAATTGAATTTGCTTTTGGGCAGTAATATATTTCTCAAAGCACCAATTATTCAAGCAAGACTACGAAACGCAAATCAACATACACGAAGAGATGCAAAGAGCGAAAGAAAGATCACGGGTCGTTTTAGCGAGAAGTAGAGAATCTTACCTAGCATTTCGTAATTATATCGATCATCGCTCTCTTTTTTCCCTTAACATTAATGATAATGTAGACGTTCAATTATACGATTATGATGACCATGAGGACAAGACTGTACGAGGAGTAAACTTGCGTCGAACGCGAAGCGCGCGTCCTCGAGGCCGACTCCACGACGAACGTCGACGGGATTCTCGTCCCACCCTTTCCCTCTCCGCAGGCTATTTTCAAAGACCGCGGTATCTCCGCGACCGAACTACCGCGAGCGTTGTCTACTCGCGTCCTGCGATCGTTTCGCAGTTTGAACAGCGAACACGTGTTGCTGGCGGTGAACGGCTGGCGCGACGAAACGACGCGACCGAAAACTGCGACCGAAACCTCCGTGCGAAGACGTGGAAAAAAAGATGTGAGAGGAGGCGCAATATATTGTAATTTTTTTCCCCAAAATGCGTTCATTTATTTCTTTCTCGTTATTACACACATGCGCGCGTACGCGCAACGTGAAAGAGAAGGCGCAGTGGCGCGAGAAGTTTAAGGACGCGCCTCACTAGTGAATCTTCAGGCATATCAAGAGAAAATTTTTGCACACCGGACACGACGAGTCTCCTTAAGCACAAAACGCAGGAATTTAAGTGACGACACAGGAGATTCAACACGTTTAGGATTCGAGTCAGGCAGACGACGCATTCGCGAGGTGAGACCGATCCTGCGCGGATGACGCTTGCATCTTCCACGTAGTCGTTATCATCATCGTAAAATTTATAAATCGTGCAGATGAAGAAAGCTACTGTGGGGTACATTCGTACAATCGATAACACCTATGAGGTTAAAATGTCCGGTTTTTCCGGCAGATCGAAATTTCTGATGTCGTTCGAAACTGTGTTTCAGTGTTATATCTACACTAAGGATCCACCCGATAAAATCAAGTCTTCAATGTGGGCTAATATCGTAATTTGCTTCAAATCGCAGCAATTTCACATTTTGTCAGCTGGTGATGAAATTGCGCGAATTACGTTTGTGAACGTCTTGCGTTCTGTGCGTTACGTTGCGGCTATACATTACGAGACGAATTTGAGAAATACTCTCTATCAATCTGTTCGCGAATAATAATACAATATTATCGCTTACGCGAATAAGTTTGAAGTTTTTATGATAAATAGATTTTTTGAATCAGTTGTGCAAATTACAAAGGTGCGATTGCTGAATCAACGGATTACGTGGCGTTGTCAATAGAAGGCTTCTAAAAACGATGAACTTTATCCTCGAGGAAAAATCGTACATACGAGGTTTGGCTACTAAATAACCCGACTGCTTATGAAAAAGAGTTTTATTTTAAAAATTATTCTACAATCGAATGCTCCCCTTCAATGTACTCCCCTCCCCTCGCCACACAGCGTCCCATTCGTTTTTTCCATTGGTCAAAGCAGTGCTGGAAGTCTTCTTTTGTAAGTGTATTTAGGAGCTCCGCCGATTTTCGCTTCACCTCTTCCATCGACTCAAACCGGGTTCCTTTTAAGACAGACTTGATTTTTGGAAACAGGAAAAAGTTACAGGGTGCTAAATTAGGCGAGTACGGCGCGTTTTCGAGCACTGGAGTGCCTCTAGCGGCTAAATAACGCTTCACAGACAGCGCGTTATGGGCAGGTGCATTGTCCTAATGCAAGATCCACCATTTGTTTTTCCACAACTCCGGCCGTTTCTTACGAACTCGCTCTCGCAGTGTTGCCAAAACTTTCAAATAGTAAGTTTGGTTTACAGTTTGACCCTCTGGAACCTATTCAGTCATCACGATTGCCGTTGATGTCGAAAAATAAACGATTAGCATGGCTTTGAATTTTGATTTCGACATCCTTGCTTTTTTCATTCTTGGGGATGGAGTTTTCCATTGCATGGATTGACGCTTAGTTTCAACATTGTATTGGAATATCGCATTTCCCGATTTCCAAAAATCTACCGCCTCTCGCCAAACAGCAAAGGGATGTTTGAAGCTTTTCTTCATCTAAAGAATTCAACACGATATCAACACCCTGACTTTGTGTCTGCTGAAAGATCATTTGTTCGAAACTTGTGTCGTGAGAATTGCCAATATGATTATCGGGAATACAGGTGAATGTTTCTTTAATGAATTGTAGTTTCTCGGGAGTTCCGACTGTCGTAAATATTTCGCATTTTTCATGAAGCGCTAGATTAATCGCGGCTTGTCCAACGCCACCGCTGCCATAATGAATGAGAACTTTGTATCCTTCTTTAATTTTTCCACACATATATAGCACGTAATAGCTTGTGGCATAAACGCAAGGAACTGTGGCAGCGTCCTCGAATGTCCATTTGTCAAGTATAACCCAGGATACGATATCGTCGTGAATTAGTATTGTTACGTCCTGGGTGTACCGGAAACTATGAATCTTTCTTTTTAATTATATGATTGGGAAACAGACGGATTTCGGGCTAGCGCTACTGTAACAAAGATAAGAGTACATTGGCCGCCGTTAAACGTACCGTATGGTTCCCCAGGTGTTTTTCATTCATTCCGCATTCATGTACGGTATGTAGTTTATTTACATCCTGGCTATCCCGAGGACGATAGATTCGTTTTTTATATAACTAAGATATCTTGCCGCCTCTACGTTAGGCATGTATGTGTCCATACTGGGTACCTAAATAGCAACGGATTCCTCCTGTTATGATTATAAAATTAACAAATTTGATCAAGCGGTTTATGAAATGATACGAGTACACCCTGCCCACACATGTCATAAGGCTTGCGATGGGGCTGCGATCTATCCACCCTTGTATAACAAGGGCCTTCCTATGCGATTAGGTTCTTAGAATTGTTTATATTAATAATAGGAATTTCCTGGAGTAACCGTCTTCCACGCAACCTCCTCTCATTGATAGACGTCATCCACCACCCCCAAAAATCTGCCCTGTAAAAACCCCAGTCTCTTGCCGCATAACACACTTGGTTTTTCATTTCGAAAGTCTCGTCACGTATCATTGTTACGATTCTCAATCCTTTGTCCTCAACTGTGCGGAGGCTTTGATCTTTGCTACACGGTACAGCAGCACTTCCAAACAATTAATTACGTATCTCGCGATTTATCCGATCGACCACCGCGAGTGCAACTATCCGAACGGCCAGCCGATCGAAAAGGTTCCGCATCAGAGGGACCAGCCGGCCGAAAAGGTTCCGCACCCTCAAACCTAGTACACGTACGAGTAAGTACCCACCTCCGTTTTTAATCACCTTACCTTGCCCCGTTCCTTAGTATATTAACACCCCCGTGTCGCAGTGAATACTTTATCTGATGAGGAAAGGCTCGAGGCCCTCCGGCTCGCAGTCAGGGACTTAAACGAGGCTGACGACGCTACTTTGATCGCTCAGCTGACAGCCTTTTCCGAGCTTCTAACCTCTGACAGGAGGTTACAGTCACCACCCCCTCATAACGAGAATTCCCTAATACCTCCAGGTTCCCTNAGAGATTACAGACACCACCCCCTCATAACGAGAATTATCTAATACCTCCAGGTTCCCCTCTCACTCCCTCCTACTCACCTGACCCCCATTATCAACCCCCAACCCCTCCAACACCACCCTATCGTAATACTCCTTCACCCTACCCTTGGGTTTCGCCTCCCTCCTCTCTCCCATATTATTTTAATCCACCCTCGCAATCCCCTACCCCAGACTCACTGACCCCAGACCCATCTCCGTCCCCGTACGATTTCCCTACTTCCTCTTCGGAACCCCCCACTCCCAATTCATTGCCCTCTCCTTAAAACACTCCCTGTAACCACACACACACACACATGCGTATACACACTCACACACCGTATTATAGTAATCGCTTCGTACACCGTTCTATTTTGTAATCTTACCACTCTCGCAATATTGTAATGTTACACGCAAACGTAGAATAAATATCGAAATTATTATTCTAAAATTNTATCGCGCGTTCACTACCCTATCCCCAGTTACTCCACTCGCGGTCCCATCTCAAAGGGCTTCGATGTCCTGACCTAAATTTGGACCACCCTGCGTACGCTCGCGTCAGTGTAAAGTGACCCTTCCGGTCTCTGACCTGCACCGCCGGCTTTCGGGTACGTTGGGGCACGCGCCTACGCGCGCGGGCGTTGCGTTCACCTCTAGGACGTAACAATACTATATCAACAAAAGTACTTACTATATTAATTGTAAATAAATACTAAATAAATACTATATTAACAAAAGTATTTGAACATTTTTGTGTGCGAATGTTAAAGTGTGTTTTTTTCAGATCGATATTTCGGAAGATGAGCAATATTTATCCGAGGGTAAGCGTCGTGCTGAAGAATAATGGTACACGGAGGAACAGTATCTCGCTGAAGAGCAACATATCGCAGAGGAAATGTAATACACGGAAGAGCAATGTCCACCCGAAAAGCAGCGTTTCGCTGAAGAGCAACACATCTCATAAAAAATATAATACACGGAAGAACGTCTTTAAAAAGAGCAACATTTCACAAAGAAAATATGGTGTACGAAAGGGAGAAACGAAAGATTTACAAACGAGACGATAACTTGCGTGACGGTAGACGACGAGGATGAAACGCTGAATAATTTCCTTTTTGATGTAGAGCGACAATTGCCAGATGAACTAAACAACGGTAACAATGAAACAGATATCATTCTTTCATCAGCAGTTCGCGTTCTGCATGATGTAACCGACGACCAATTCGCTTTCGAATGCTCGCCGAACATAGTTCTTACGTTACCCGACATCAATCGCGTCGCAATAAAATCTACAGTTCCACATTTCACATTGAATTTGAACAATTGGGAAAACCACTCCTGTATTTCTGTTGAAGCAGTTCTAGCATTAAAAATCGAAATAAAAGACGGCGACGTTGTCATGTGTGTTGACGGGCACTTCGCCACAATTCATGAAAAGATCGTGCATTCATAAAATCTCTTCAGACGGAGCTGCTATCGTTGTCGTATGCAAAAAAACATCAGCTTTCGCAATTTCTCATTCGGTTAACGAAAACTTCAAAAGGGATATTAAAGCCGCGATGTTAAAATCACACTTCATCGCCGTTTCATGGACTGGTTTCGACGAAACGCGTCATCTCATGCCAGCCGAAAAACGAAACGTAGACGTAAACGTAGATGTGCGTACGGATTGTAATTTATACCTGGTTGAAGAAACATTTAGAGCTCGAATAAAATATTTGTCCCACGAGCGTACCCAGCAATTGGTTCATAGATCTCTGTATTTTGCGTAACGATAAATAATCATCCCGTGGATTGTATCCAATACCTAAAAACATTAAAGCGTTAAACGTTTGTAAACGCTTGGAGAGACCAATGATTCCGATTAAACGAATCGACCCACTCCTTACGTTTCACAATATTTTCAGTTTATGCTGAATTAGCTGTCGCGCATTTGTTCTATGCCCTCGTTTGAACGACGGGGGTTAATTATGTGCTCGCCTTATCGAAAGAAAGAATAACGAAGCGCGGACGCCGGTCCGTCCGTCGCGCTTCGTCGCGCGCCCCACAGGTACCCGATGAAACAAAGCAATGATTCTTCGGGCGACGAAAGCGAATGGACGGAGTGAGTCATCACTTGTTATTGCAGAAACGGAATTGTCACCCTGGCGATTGAGCTCATTGATGGAACGGCACGCCCAGCATTGGCGATAACGAAACGCTGCTGTTTGGATACGTTGTTCTCTTCTCCCCACTTTTCTTTACGCTCGCTTTTGCACACCGAAAGAACGTCGTCGACTGCACGAGACGCTTCGCCTTGTCGACAGCACGAAACGCTTCGTCTGGTCTTCCCTTTCCCGATCGAATGGTCTTTTCGAGGGGGAGTTACGAAGCGAGAAAAGATGAGTGTCGGAATCTATCGAGCGCGTTGATTCAGGGAGTGACGCGCTCTTTCTTTTCTCGTATCTGCGCACTCTTTTAACCGAGACCGATTATATCGGGAACACATCACCGTGTATATATAACGAGGGTTGATACTTACATTTCTGGACTAATATTGAAAAAACAAATATTATGATTGAAATTGGTTTTACTGTTTTTCAAGATATTCTCCATGATGATCAATACACTTTTGCATGCGTTTGAACCAATTTTCGAAGCACATTTTCCACTCTGATTGAGGTAATTTCAAAACATGCGTTTTGAATGCATCAACCGCTTCTTCGGGTGTCAAAAATCGTAGACCACGTAATTTATTTTTGATGTGCTGTAACAAAAAAAAGTCATTGGATGCCAAATCAGGGCTGTACGGCGAATGACCCATTAATTCGATGTTTTGGAAGGTCAAAAATTCCTTTGTTTAACCCGATGTGTAAGAACTCGCATTGTCATGATGAAGAATGATTCACCTCTTTTTCTGTTTTTCTCAAATTTCTCCGATGACTTCTGGCAAACAAATGGTCGTGTACCATTCAGAATTGACCATCCTACGGTGCTCTAACGCCACTGTCGCCACGTGACCGGTAATGCCGAAGAAACAGGCAACCATTTGCTTCGATGTGCTTCTTCTGCGAACAAATTTTGTTGGATTTGACTCGTCTTGGAAAACCCATACAGTCAATTGTTGTTTTGTTTCGGGCTCATATGCATAGATCCATGATTCATCACCTATGTAGATGTTACACACAGCCTTTGATGCATCTTGAACGTAATTTTTCAACATTTCCTTGCACCAATCAACAGGAGTCTTCTTTTGAGCGTTTGTCAGATTATGCGGGATCCAACGAGAACAAATTTTTTTTAAGGACAAATGTTTATGCAATATCTTATTGATGCTTGTCATACTAATGCCCAAAAATGCCTCAATCTCCCGGTATGTCATATGACGATCTTGCTTTATCAGTTCACGCACAGCATCGATATTTTCTGGCACAACAACCGATTTTGGGCGACATTCACGGAATTTGTCCTGAAGCGAACGTCGGCCACGATTGAATTCGTTATACCAGTTTTTTACACTGCTGTAGGATGGTGCTTTCTCGCTATATAAAGAATTAAATACATCGATGCACTCTTGTATTGATAATCCACGTCGAAAGTTATGAAAAATAATCTCACAAAAATGTTCACGAGTTAATTCCATTTTTTGCAAGACAAGCGTTTTTCATTTCACTGTAAACAACACAAACCGCGCTCAAATGACAATTTGTTCTTATATTCTTATGTTCAACAATGTCAAGTTTCCAATGACAACGTCAGATGGCGTCTGGCAACACTTACTGCTACCAAGGCCAGAAACATAAATAGCTACCTACGTATTAAACAAATCAAAAGGGCAAGTGCAAAAAAATGCCTTTTACAATATATTAGGTGAACAACTTTGCTCCCGCGGTTTCCCTATAGATAATTTAGTGGAACTTAGTGGTTAAAATAAATAGATCATATACGTCATACAATCAACTTGGGCATCTGTCAACATAACCTAATAGTTACATTAGTCGATTTGTATCTGTACCACAATGTTATCGTCGATTGAAGATGTCAGTTTAAGAGCCGAATTCTCGTCATTTGCGGGAGGTTTTACTTTTCTGCTTAAATATGAAGAAATCTGCGGCTGAGGCTTATCAAATGTTCTCAAATACCTATGGTGAGATCGCTATTAGTAAAAGAACGTGTCGTGAATGGTTTCAACGCTTTATGAACGGTGATTTTCACGTCGAAAACCGGCATAGCGGTGGAAGATGAAAGATTTTTGAAGATGCTGAATTAGAGGCATTACTTGATGAAGACTCGTGTCAAACTCAGAAAGAACTGGCACAATCATTGGAAGTGACTCAACAAGCTATTTCGAAGCATCTCAAAGTCATGGAAATGATTCAAATGCAAGGGTATTGGGTGCCGTACGAGTTGATGCCAAGAGATGTTGAACGGCGTTTGTTTGCTTGTGAACAGCTGCTTGAAAGGCAAAGACGAAAAGTATTTCTGCATCGCATTGTGACTGGAGATGAAAAATGGGTTCATTACAATAATCCCAAGCGCAGAAAATCATGTGGAGTTCCCTGCCATGCTTCCACATCGACGACCAAACCGAACATTCATGGCTACAAGGTAATGCTCTGTATTTGGTGGGATCAGCTCGGCATAGTGTATTACGAGCTATTAAAACCAACTGAAACAATCACAAGCGATCGGTATCGAACTCAATTGATGCGTTTGAGCCGAGCATTGAAANTCGAACTCAATTGATGCGTTTGAGCCAAGCATTGAAAGACAAGCGGCCGCACTACGCCGTGAGACACGAGAAAGTGATTTTGCAGCATGACAATGCTCGTCCCCATGTTGCAAAAATGGTCAAGACATACTTGGAATCGTTAAAATGGGAAGTCCTACCTCACCCGCCGTACTTTCCATACGCTGCACCTTCGGATTATCACTTGTTCCGATCTATGGCACACGGCTTGGCTGACCAACACTTCCACTCTTATGAAGAAGTCGGAAAATGGATAGATTCGTGGATTACCTCAAAAAATGATCAGTTTTTTCGACGCGGGATTCGTGCATTGCCCAAAAGATGGGAGAAAGTAGTGGCCAGTAATGGACAATACTTTTAGTCATAACTTTATCTCCATTTTTTTACAATAAAGTCTCAAATTAAAAAAAAACGGCGAGAGCAAAGATATACTCCTAATATATATACGAGGGCGGTTCAATAAGTACCCGTGTTAGAAACGAAGACACCATTTTTTTAAAAAAACATTTTTTATTTTTCAACATAGTCCCCTTTTAGAAAGATACAGTTCTTCCAACGTTCCTGTTATTTTTTTAACCCCTCCAAAAAATAGGATTTGTCGAACTCTCGTCTTCGTTTTTTTTGGAGCTGATTCACCGGGAGAAACCCATTGTTTTGAGTGTTGCTTAGTTTCTGGTGTGTAATGATGAATCCAGGTTTCATCAACGGTGACAACTCGACGCAAAAACTCTTTCGGACCTCGCTTAAATTGCTCCAAACACTGCTTCGAAGTTAACAACCGCATCCGCTTGTTGTCCACCGTGAGCAATCGCGGCACCCATCGGGCTGACAATTTTTTCATCGACAACTTATCATGTAAAATATTAATTGCCGTTCCGGTTGACACACCTACGGCTTTTGCTACTTCGCGCACTTTTGTTCGTCGATCAGCGAGAATCATGTAATGGACTTTTTGAATGATTTCCTCGGTAACCACGTCTGCCGGGCGTCCTGGTCGCTCCTCATCAAAAACGGATGTTCGCCTACGTTTAAATTCGTTGAACCAATATCTAACTGTGGTCATAGATGGCGAAGTGTCCCCATAAACAGCATCCAACTTTGCTTTTATCTCCTCGCATTTTTTCCAATCCAAAATCACAAAGCGAATTACCGAACGATACTGTTCTTTTTCCATCTTAGCGAAAATCACAAAACACGTCTTACTCGAATGGCTGCCAAATCCAAACTAACCTATCAATCAGTCTGCAATTTGTTTTGCCGTCGTTTGATAGATAACAGCACACGATGATAACATCAACTTCCCTCAGGAACGCCCTATGTCGTCTAACACGGGTACTTATTGAACCGCCCTAGTATATATTTTTATTTTTTTTGTTTATTGCTCTATAAACAATATTAAAACTTCCATATGTTTATGATATGCATTTGCACCAATTAAACGAATCAGAAAAGCAAGTGCCAAAAAATGCCTTTTACAAATATATTAGGTTGAAGAAAAAGAAATCCATTATTTTTTCGGTAGATTGCTGTAGTGATCGATATCTCGTAAAGTCTCGATCAAACAATTTCAGATTTATGCTCTATGGAAAGGTAACATTTCGCACTAAAAAATTTGTTTTATTGTTTTCTGTTTGATCCATTCAGTTGTGAGTTACAGGGTGTTAAAAATGGAAGTCAACAAAGAGAAAATTCGGTACAGTTTTTCTTCGATAAAGGCGAAAATGCAAGCCAGGCGGCTGTAATTGTGAATATTGTTTATTGTGCTGATATTGTAACAGCCAATTACGTGCAATTTTGGTTTCGTCGATTCCGTTCAGGTATTTTTATGTTAAAGATGCACCCCGCACAGTTAAGCCCGTCGTCGAAAATGACGATGAAATTACAGAAATAATCGAAGTTATCCGGCATGTTAGCAGTTGTAGCATTGCCCAGGAGCTAAAGATCGACCATAAAACAGTTTTAAACCATTTGCACAAAGCTAGATTCAAAATAGAGCTCGATGTTTGGGTGCTACACCAATTAACACAAAGAAACATGATGGATCAAATTTCCATCTGCGAAGCCTTGGCCAAACGGAATGAAATCGACCCATTTCTTAAACGGATGGTGACTGGGGATGAGAAATTGGTCACATACGACAACATTGTGCGAAAACGATCGTGGTCAAAGCGAGGTGAAGCAGCTCAAACGATGGCCAAACCAGGACTAACGGCCAGGAAGGTTCTGCTGTGCATTTGGTGGGACTGGAAAGCAATCATTTATTATGAGTTGCTTCCATATGACCAAACACTAAATTCGGATCTCTACTGTCAACAGCTGGACCGTTTGCAGCCAGGGATTGACTAGAAACGGCCAGAATTGGCCGACAGGCGAGGTGTTGTGTTCCATCAGGACAGGCCACACATGTCTATAGTGACTCGCCAGAAACTCCAGGAACTTGGTTGAACTATGAGATAGGTATTATGAAGCTACTGTTAAAATGGCAACAAATTATAAAACAAAACTGTGCATATTTGACCCAAATCGGACAATCCGAAACATGTTAAATAAAGTCTTGAAATTCACGTAAAAATAATTGATTTCTTTTTCCCCAAACTAATATGATGATGTTTTTTTCGCAATACCAATATATTAAACATTCTCATCACGTTAAATCCGATTGTATTATATTAAGTTACACGGATTATTTTTTTACTCAATTTTATTTTAATCTTCAACTTTGACTTGCATTATTCCAATAATTGTCATTTATAAAAGTTCGTTTAATGTTCACCCATTTATCTTATTGTTTAACTTTAGTTAACTGTTTCATCTTTTAAATATTGTATCATTTATAATGACTATTCTCATAAATTTATCACTATTATTAATCCATGTGAGAACCAAATTATATTATTAGTTTAATTAATAAACTGTTTTATTCAAAATGCCCTAAATTTAATTAAGTTGTTACATTTATTTATTAATTTCCTTTCAATTATTTCAATCTGAATTCTCTTTTCAACACTGTCATATGGTCCTATCCCAGATAAAATAATTAAGTTCTTTGATCTAAATAAGAAACCACTTAACGTACGTTCTGCGATCGGAGCAAATGGGCCTCTCCGTACCTTGACCTGATTTGCAGATCTGCTAGTACATTTAGGTTTCGCGAGTGCGCGAGTATGCGATGTTTGTTGCGTACATTCTCTTCCAGGACGTAACATTATTTAAATATTAATTACTTTTACATACCTGGTGTATTCATAAGTTTTTTTCCCGTTTAACTAAGAGATGGCGCCAGCGAAAAGTACACAGCGTATTAATTTG
>NW_014555772.1:0-349 GCF_001313825.1 Dinoponera quadriceps
ATTTAAAACATGTATACAACGATCACGTTAACACTGACATGTTGTACGATGATGTCTGTACGTTGTATCACAAGTGTTGGCAGCCCAAGTATGGGTTCGTGGTAATAGACAAGGATAGCTCGCTCACTAATGTTCGATATCGAAACGGATTGAACGAATACGCGATACCGTGAGACGAATAGTCGTTGCCGAAACGTCAACAGTGAAACGCCTCCGACGTTTTTTCAAAATATCTCCGACGTTTTTTTTTTTTTTCCAAAACAACAATATGTCGACAATCGACATTGGGAAAGAAATTCAGGATCGTGAAAAAGTAGCGAAAGAGATCGCAAAAACGAGCGACTCGATT
>NW_014555772.1:496-1541 GCF_001313825.1 Dinoponera quadriceps
TATTACTTCCATAAGGAAAAAAGGTGCATATGAGAAAGATGGAAACGAAAGAGAGAAAACTAGTGAATACACATGCTGACAAGGGAAAGAATGAACGGAAAAGAAAAGTAGAGGACGATATTATTTTAGATCAACCGCGAGAAAAACGACGAAGAAAGATTTCATCGGATACGTTACCGACACCACTCACGCAACAACGTGTTGAAGTCGTGAACACGCTTGCTGATGAGGACGTTTATGTGACCGAAAATGAGTCTCTCGAGAAATCTGTGCAACATGAATTGTAAACATCGGAAGGTCGACTATCATTACAAAGTCAACTGGGTCCACTAGGCCAAAAGTATATTGTGGATAGTTTGAGTGGTGAGAGAAAGAGACATGTAGACACCGTTTACGGAGTTCATTTAAGCAACGAAGGACCGATGCTTGGCGATAAACGTTTCGATGTGGATATAGATGATAATATAATTATAAACGGCGTAAGATACGCGGGCATACCCGGTCTTTACGAATTGATTTTCCGGCGACTTCCAGACGATACTTTGTATACTGAAGATGATCTGCAAAAGTATAAGTCTGTATTGTTAGCAACAAATGCGCACAAACGATACCACATCGCAACCAATCCACTGTTGGCTAACAGAGGATACAAGTACAAACATATAATCAAACCTTTGGTGTCCACAACGAAACATGGAAAATCTGGAGAAGGGTTATCGAACGTCATGATGCTAACTGGAAATAAAATCGAATATGTTCACTGGGACGATCCCAATGAATTGGTAGATCGTTTGCGATTGCTCGAAGCCTCTAGTCAGGCTGGCAATGATGCGCATGACAACGAAATTTTATCGATTATCGAAGAACTTCGCGAAGAGGGTTTGATTATAAATTAAACAGCGCGGCATTGACACGAGTCAGTCAGTCAGTGGATGCTGCACCGAAAATGTCGCTGAATAAGTTTTGGAGTATCGCAAGAAGATGATGCCTCTGACAGAACGCAGCAACGTAATGAAGAAAATACCCTTTGTCTAAACGAGGCCGA
>NW_014555773.1:0-1864 GCF_001313825.1 Dinoponera quadriceps
TCGCGTTTTCAGCTTTAAATTATGAGGCAGCAAAGATCTTTTGTCTAAAACGCATTTAGATGGACTTGTTTCTCGGTAAAATTCAAATGCTTAAAAGGAACCAATCGTTACCGGCACGGAGTTCTATTTTAGCCTTAAGACCGTTTTTTGACCGCGACAGACTTATACGTGTTGGTAGGCGATTAAAAAGGGTGCCAGTCCCATTTTCAACTAAACATCCCATGTTACTCGCATCACATCCGTTCGTTACACTCATTGTCGAAAATGCACATCAACGCGCATTGCATGCGGGTCTTCAACTCACCTTGAACACTTTGCGACGGGAATATTGGATTCTTCGTGCACGAAATATCGCGAGAACGGTGATTCATCACTGCATCACATGCACTCGCGAGCGAGCTGCTGTTCCGCCGCAATAAATGGGAGATCTTCCGTCGGTACGAGTAACCGCGCCAGCGCGAAGTTTTTTGCATTGTGGACTTGATTACGCCAGACCAGTGTNGGATCGCGGCATTAAATCTCGAAAGACGTATATTGCCTTATTTATATGTTTGGCTACTCGAACCATTCATTTAGAATTAGTGTCCGATTATTCAACTCCCGCTTTTCTCAACGCTTACTCGCAATTCTGCGCTCGCCGCGGGCTTCCGCTTTCAATCTATTTCGATAATAGGACCACCTTCGTCGGTGCAGATCGCGCTCTCAAATCAGCATATAAATCCACAATCTTCGTGCACGAAATATCGCGAGAACGGTGATTCATCACTGCATCACATGCACTCGCGAGTGAGCCGCTGTTCCGCCGCAATAAATGGGAGATCTTCCGTCGATACGAGTAACCGCGCCAGCGCGAAGTTTTTTGCATTGTGGACTTGATTACGCCGGACCAGTGTCAATCCGGGTTTCTTCGGATCGCGGCATTAAATCTCGAAAGACGTATATTGCCTTATTTATATGTTTGGCTACTCGAACCATTCATTTAGAATTAGTGTCCGATTATTCAACTCCCGCTTTTCTCAACGCTTACTCGCAATTCTGCGCTCGCCGCGGGCTTCCGCTTTCAATCTATTTCGATAATAGGACCACCTTCGTCGGTGCAGATCGCGCTCTCAAATCAGCATATAAATCCACAATCTTCGTGCACGAAATATCGCGAGAACGGTGATTCATCACTGCATCACATGCACTCGCGAGTGAGCCGCTGTTCCGCCGCAATAAATGGGAGATCTTCCGTCGATACGAGTAACCGCGCCAGCGCGAAGTTTTTTGCATTGTGGACTTGATTACGCCGGACCAGTGTCAATCCGGGTTTCTTCCACAATCTGAGATCCAAATTTTCAAAATCGAACGGCGGCTGATAGAGTTAGGTGGCATTTCATACTCCCTTCAGCCCCACACTTCGGGGGGATATGGGAGACCGGAGTCCGGAACGTCAAATATCATTGCGCCGGGTTCTGGGAAACAATAATTTAACTTTTGAGGAATTCACTACGCTGTTGTGTAAGGTGGAAGCGTGTTTGAATTCACGTCCGCTANAGAACGGTGATTCATCACTGCATCACATGCACTCGCGAGTGAGCCGCTGTTCCGCCGCAATAAATGGGAGATCTTCCGTCGATACGAGTAACCGCGCCAGCGCGAAGTTTTTTGCATTGTGGACTTGATTACGCCGGACCAGTGTCAATCCGGGTTTCTTCCACAATCTGAGATCCAAATTTTCAAAATCGAACGGCGGCTGATAGAGTTAGGTGGCATTTCATACTCCCTTCAGCCCCACACTTCTGGTGGATATGGGAGACCGGAGTCCGGAACGTTAAATATCATTGCGCCGGGTTCTGGGAAACAATAATTTAACTTTTGAGGA
>NW_014555774.1:0-681 GCF_001313825.1 Dinoponera quadriceps
TGTAACCGTTCACTATTTAACGTAAGAAACACAAGATTCGGTCGACATTCAAGTTACCTTGCCTATTACTCGCAAACTCGCAAGTTTCGCCCGAAGATTGATTTCTTGTACCTTTTCTCGTGGGACTATCGTACTTGGTCGAAATCATTCAATCCGAAACGTGAATTAGCAGTGGTTCGCGTTTTCTGAAGTAGATCCGAAATAAACATTCGCCGGCTGAAATCCTCGAGTCTGCTGCATGCAAAAACGTAATAAAGTTGAATACTTCAATCACTCTCCAGTTTGCAACCGTTCACTATTTAACGTAAGAAACACAAGATACGGTCGACATTAACGTTATTTCGCCTATTACTCGCANAAGATTGATTTCTTGTACGTTTTCTGGTGGGACTATCGTATCTGGTCGAAATGATTCAATCCGAAACGTGAATTGGCATTAATTCCGTTTTCTGATGTAAAATGGAAATAAACGCTCACCGGCTGATATCCTCGAGGTTGCCGCATGGAAATAACGTAATAAAGTTGAATACTTCAATCACTCTCCAGTTTGCAACCATTCACTATTCAACGTAAGAAACAAAAGATTCGGTCGACATTAACGTTATTTCGCCTATTACTCGCTAACCCGCAAGTTTCGCCCGAAGATTGATTTCTTGTACGTTTTCTCGTGGGACTATCGTA
>NW_014555774.1:730-2245 GCF_001313825.1 Dinoponera quadriceps
TTTGGTCGAAATGATTCTATCCGAAACGTCAATTTGCATTAGTTCACGTTTTTTGATGTAGAATCGAAATAAACGCTCGCCCCGCTAAAATCCTGGAGGCTGCCGCACGCAAATAACGTAATAAAGCTGAATACTTCAATTACTCTACAGGTTTCAACCGTTCACTATTTAACGTAAAAAACCCAATATTCAGTCGACATTCACGTTACCTTTCCTATTACTCGCAAACTCGCAAGTTTCGCCCGAAGATTGATTTCTTGAACCTTTTCTCTTGGGACTAACGCATTTGGTCGAAATGATTCAATTCGGAACGTCAATTTGCATTAATTCACGTTTTCTGAAGTAGATCCGAAATAAACATTCGCCGGCTAAAATCCTGGAGGCTGCCACACGCAAAAAACGTAATAAAGCTGAATATTTCAATTACTCTCCAGGTTGCAAACGTTCACTATTTAACGTAAAGAAACGCAAGATTCAGTCGACATTCACGTTACCTTGCCTATTACTCGCAAACTCGCAAGTTTCGCACGAAGATTGATTTCTTCTACCTTTTCTCGTGGGACTATCGTATTTGGTCGAAGTTACTTAATCCGAGACGTGAATTTGCAGAGGTTCGCGTTTTCTGAAGTAGATCCGAAATAAACTTTCGCCGGCTGAAATCCTTAAGGCTGCCGCACGCAAATAACGTAATAAAGCAGAATACTTCAATCACTATCCAGTTTGCAACCATTCACGATTTAACGTAGAGAAACGCAAGATTCAGTCGATATTCACGTTATTTCGCCTTTAACTCGCAATCTCGCAAGTTTCGCTCAAAGATTGATTTCTTTTACCTTTTCTCGTGGGACTATCGTATTTGGTCGAAATCATTCTATCCGAAACGTCAATTTGCATTAGTTCACGTTTTTTGATGTAGAATCGAAATAAACGCTCGCCGGCTGAAATCCTGGAGGCTGCCGCACGCAAATAACGTAATAAGGCTGAATACTTCAATCACTCTCCAGTTTGCAACCGTTGTGACGTCCCCGCCAAAAAAATTCCTTTCTATTCAAAACTCATTGAAGTTGTTAACCGTAACATCAAGCGTAAATATAATAATAATTCAGTAGCACCCAAAATAATGATTAACTTCAAGTATAATATGGTACGCGCCGACCTACGCATACAACGGGGTAGGCGACGCGCATGAATGACGCATTCAATAGAGCCGTCACACGTATACACACACACAACATAACCGGTATACGTGAGCGCCCCACAGACGCACCGCAGGCGCGACGCAGACCGACTATATCTTTCCTCTCCTTCTACCCTACAGCACCTGAATACGTTAAACACCTTTTTACTCATCTTCCTGAATCCCCATCGAATCAAGACGAGATTCTTAATACGCATGCTGCATATAACTGTAATAATCAGTCGAAATACGTAAAATTTATAATAACATCGAAATAATCATTACAATTATTTCAATTCAATATTTTATTCAAAACCAACATACATAGTTACAAATCA
>NW_014555774.1:2454-2959 GCF_001313825.1 Dinoponera quadriceps
ACCCCCCATTACAAAGGACAATAAAATATATATTAACGTTATACTAAAGGCATCGCCCGCGATGATGCGTCGTCGCGCGCTCGTTTATACACAGATACACCGCAGGTAACACACACACACATACGCCAGCCGCCCAGCAGCACCCCATGCGTCATAACGCATACGCTCCGTATTCAAAATTACTCTTCTTTATTAATCTGTACCACCGCTATACCGAACATAAATTAATGCAACTAACAACGAACATACCTACACTATAGTATTATACATATTGTTATTAACATTATAATTATTAATCGAGAGTGCGCAATGCACAAACAAAATTATAACTCACACACACAATATTATAATACACCGCTTTCATTTTACAAGCGATATGTATAACCACATATATATTATTAATTATCGCCGATAACTGCGCAATATTAATTATTGTAAGGATACTGAAATTCCCCCCACCATAAGTAAGCTCATGGCAAGAGACCAGTCGTTATTAAAAATTATT
>NW_014555775.1:0-568 GCF_001313825.1 Dinoponera quadriceps
ATATAAATCGAAAAGTACTAAATGAAGAAACATTTCATTCTTTTAATAGCACCCTCTATTTTTTATTACATATTCTTGTAGCTGACCTCGAGAGCTTTCCAAAACGCTGGAATGAAATGTTTCTTCATTGAGTACTTTTCGAGTTATAAAGCTCCAAAGTTGCAATAGGAATTAATAGGAATTAATAGTTTGTAGATACAATTGGATATTTAGGTATCAATTGATTACGGAAATCTCTCCCACTGTTGATCGGAGTGTCAAACTTTATTATTCACAATCAGAGGCTTACGTCTCCCAACAATACCCATGGCTGATTATCGCCCATCAGAGATTGTTGATATTCTCCTTGTTCTCGGAAAAAGTGACCTAAATTATCATGAAGCTTCGCGAGTTTACCGGAATCGTTACCGCGAAAGAGAACAACATCCGAATCATACTACATTCCGGGACCTCGAACTAAGAACTCCCCAAGGCCGTTTAGGACGTCAGAGAGCACATCATGCATTTTCAATTTGCAAACTTGGAGCTTTATAACTCGAAAAGTACTAAATGAAGAAACATTTCATTC
>NW_014555776.1:0-1155 GCF_001313825.1 Dinoponera quadriceps
GATAAAGACGGCATCGAAGGAGGAGCTGAACAAGATCACAAAAAATGATTTTTTGAAGTGCTTTGAAGATTGGAAAAAACGTTGGCACAAGTGTATAATATCTGATGTGGATTACTTTGAAGGAGACAAAATAAATATTCATGAATAAATAAATAATTTAAAAAAAAACAAAATTCGAGATACTTTTTGAACAGACCTCGTATGTCATTTTTAACACCTCAATTTGGGAAAAGTCGTTAGAAAATGTATTTTTTTTGAAAATACAGGCATTTTTCCCACTTTGATTATTTATAACACTTTTCCAATTAATGAAATGTTTATTTTGACGAATTCCTTACATTCACCTATCCATAAGACAATAAAAAAAATGCTAAATACAACAATGAAATTTTTATCAACAATAATTTGAAAGAAAAAAGTAGGAAGTAAAATTCCCTCCGTGCTTCTCAAAATTAAAGTTATCCGACAGTTGAAACACACGGAATTGATCAATTGCATTAATCGATTTAGCAGAATTGGCCAATGCTACTGATCAATTCCTTTTCTTTCAACTGTCGCTTAATTTTAACTGGAATTGATATAAGTTATCAATGCACGTTTCTATACAAGTTCCTTCAAAAATATGTAGAGGGTTATCAGGGATAAATTTTAAAAAGGAAAAATATTGGAAGGAAAGTTGTTGGGTTTCAAAAAACTTATCTGATGGTTAAGGTCCATTTGGGCCCGGACCCAAAACTGCGGCCCTATAAAAACTAAGATTTTTTAAAGTGTTAGTACCAGTTTTTTATGGCTGATACGTATTCTTGACAATATTTCCTGTTAAAATATATACCTTAAGTTGGACAAGGCCCGAAATTTCGAATCGGAACAAAATATGCTTCTTCAACAAGATAGACTTTTTAGAACCTAAGAACTTTCCCCCTCAACATTTTGTTTCATAAATGCAATTCCTGACGAGTTATTCGATCTGCCTTTGGAAAATTTGAATCTAATGAGGCCCAAATTTTGGGCTTTACCAAACATAAGCTATATATTTGGAAAGGAAAAATCGTCAGTGTACGAATCAACCAATCAACTGGTATTAACATTTAAGAAAATATATTTGGTTTTCATAGGGTCCAATTTTTGGGCATGGGCCCAAATGAGCCTTGATTA
>NW_014555777.1:0-491 GCF_001313825.1 Dinoponera quadriceps
ATAGTTGGACCAACACTTACTAATTAGTATTTTTCTCTACTTAATTATTAAGATCAATTTTCTATCACTTACATGATTAATTCTTCTTTGCTCTAATTACGAATGGCGGAGCTTTCTGAAAAAGATCGAATAACTCTGTTAATGATGCGAGGATGGGGAGATTTTCAAAGAGGTTATAAAACAGGAACGCGATTAATTAATGAAAATTTTCGGAATGAAAATAATGGGATCTCTAAAAGTACTGTAATCCGTACTATTCAACGTTTCGAGAACATTGGTAAGCGTTAAAAGCAGCCCAAGATCTGGTAGACGTAAAACAGCAACAAAAAATGATTAGATGTTTTACAGTCTTTTGTTGAAAATCCCCATTTTTCCATCAAGCGCGTTGCACAAGAACACGAAATCGGGCATGCATCTGTCAATAAAATTTTGGAATTGAATGAATGGCATCCATACAAACTTCTTTTGTGCCAAGAAAGTAATCCGAAGAC
>NW_014555778.1:0-2190 GCF_001313825.1 Dinoponera quadriceps
GGATGTATTAAAATGGTCCACCCTGTATATAGGTGTTAAAACTGTTTTTAACATTATTTGCATATGACTGTGGAGACTTTTATAGAGCCGATAGCCCACTGATTATCGCCAAGTACTATACTGTTTAATAAATAGTAGCAGACTCGCAGATTTCAGGCGGCGAGCGTTTCTTTCGATTCTACGTCAGAAAACGTGAACCAATGCAAATTCACGTTTCGGCTTGAATCTTTTCGACTAAATACGATAGTTCCATGAGAAAAGTTATAAGAAATCCATCCGCTGACGAAACTAGCGAGTTTGCGTGAAATAGACGAAATAACGTAAATGTCGAATGAATCTTGCGTTTCATACGTTAAATCGTGAACGGATGCAAGCTGGCGAGTGTGATTGAAATATTCAGCTTTATTATGTTATGTCCATGCGGCCGCCTCGCAGATTTCAGGCGGCGAGCGTTTCTTNAATCAGTAAACGTGAACTAATGGAAATTCCCGTTTCGGCTTGAATATTTTCGACTAAATACGTTTGTTCCATTAGAAAAGATAAAAGAAATCCATCCGCTGACGAAACTTGCGAGTTTGCGTGCAATAGACGTAATAACGTAAATGTCGAATGAATCTTGCGTTTCATACGTTAAATCGTGAACGGATGCAAGCTGGCGAGTGTGATTGAAATATTCAGCTTTATTATGTTATGTCCATGCGGCCGCCTCGCAGATTTCAGGCGGCGAGCGTTTCTTTTGAATCTACATCAGAAAACTTGAACTTATGCAAATTTACGTTTCGGCTTGAATCCTTTCGACTAAATGCGATTGTTCCATTAGAAAAGATAAAAGAAATCCATCCGCTGACGAAACTTGCGAGCTTGCGTGCAATAGACGAAATAACGTACATGTCCAATGAATCTTGCGTTTAATACGTTAAATAGTGAACGGATGCAAACTGGCGAGTTTCATTGAAATATTCTGCTTTATTACGTTATTTCCATGCGCAAGCCTCGCAGATTTCAGGCGACGAGCGTTTCTTTCGATTCTACATCAGAAAACCTGAACTAATGCAAATTCACGTTACGGCTTGAATCTTTTCGACTAAATACGCTAGTTCCATGAGAAAAGGAATAAGAAATCAATCAGCATACGAAACTTGCGGGTTTGGGTGTAATAGTCGAAGTAACGTGAATGTCCAATGAATCTTGCGTTCCTTTACTTTAAATCGCGAGCGGATGCAAGCTGGCGGGAGTGATTGAAATATTCAGCTTTATTACGTTATGTCCATGCGGCCGGCTCACAGATTTCAGGCGGCGTGCGTTTCTTTCGATTCTACATCAGAAAATGTGAATGCAAATTCACGTTTCGGCTTGAATTTTTTCGACCAAATACGCTGGTTCCATTAGAAAAGATAAAAGAAATCCATCCGCTGACGAAACTAGCGAGTTTGCGTGCAATAGACGAAGTAACGTAAATGTCGAATGAATCTTGCGTTTTATACGTTAAATCGTGAACGGACGCAAACTGGCGAGTGTGATTGAAATATTCTGCTTTATTACGTTATTTCCATGCGGGAGCCTCGCAGATTTCAGACGGCGAGCGTTTCTTTCGATTCTTCATCAGATAACGTGAACTAATGCAAATTCACGTTTTGGCATGAAACTTTTTGTCTAAATACGCTAGTTCCATGAGAAAAGGTAAAAGAAATCCATCCGCTGACGAAACTTGCGAGTTTGCGTGCAATACACGAAATAACGTAAATGTCGAATGAATCTTGCGTTTCATACGTTAAATCGTGAACGGATGCAAAGTGGCGAGTGTGATTGAAATATTCTGCTTTATAACGTTATTTCCGTGCGGCAGCCTCGCAGATTTCAGACGGCGAGCGTTTCTTTCGATTCTACATCAGAAAACGTGAACTANAATTCACGTTTCGGCTTGAATCTTTTCGACTAAATACGATAGTTCCATGAGAAAACATAAAAGAAATCCATCCGCTGACGAAACTTGGTAGTTTGTGTGCAATAGACGAAATACCGTAAATGTCGAATGAATCTTGCGTTACATACGTTAAATCGTGAACGAATGCAAACTGGCGAGTGTGATTGGAATATTCAGGTTTATTACGTTATTTCCATGCGGCAGCCTCGCAGATATAAGGCGGCGAGCGTTTCTTTCGAATCTACATCAGAGAACGTGAACTAATG
>NW_014555779.1:0-16529 GCF_001313825.1 Dinoponera quadriceps
ATTCTCAAGTAGACCTTCAGCGAAATAAATCGTCCTTGTGAAGAATACTAATTCGACGGGGAAGAAAGAGAAGTAAATCAGTCAACTGTAATGCGATAATGCCGTCTTTAAACAGAGTGTCATTGTTATTTGTACATAATCATAATGCTATAACGTATTTATCAATTTTTAATAGAGCGGAACTTTAGCTTACAGATGGGAAATATTAATTTGACGGGTCTCTGTAAAGCATAGTTAATTTGCGAATCATGCCAGAGATGCTCGTGTGGCTTTTTTAATGTAATTTCAGAAAGTAATAATTGTATAAATCTGTGATTTTTAGTAAATATCAGGAGAAGTATATGCAAATGCAAAATGGTGCAAGTAAATGATAATATAAGAAACAATACCATTTATCGCAACACTGTCTCGTAGCTCCATCACTCTTACTCACGTACTTCCTCAAAAATTATCGCATAGGAATATGAAAAAATACCCGGGTATCCTGAAAATGTTCATCGTAAAAGTGGGGGTTACATCGATGAGCTCGAAAGCGTCTCTCTTCGACCAGTTTCAAGTTTAAAGTTGTCATCTGGTAGTGCCGATGAGGCGAATCGGTCTCTATATGCAATATACGTAAAATTGTTGCCTGGTTTGGATTCTTTTGAAAGCAACACTATCAGGTTCTATTGAGCGACAGATTAGTGCTTGAATGACTGTTTGAGTGTTTAATGACTTGCCGATTGTTTGTGTGCAAAAAATATAAAAATTAATACAACTTAAATAAATCAGGATTTGATTGCATTTCTATTGAAATTATAGTGGGATTAAATAGTGCGAAAAATTTAATTACGGTGGAAAGTTCCTCAGTGTTTTTAACAAAGAATTATACGACATCAAGTTGATTCCTCGATTGCAACAATTATTTTAGCGGAATTATAGATCATTAGTGAACAAAGTATATGTTATATATATTTATTGCATACTTATGTATTGTTACCGCAATGGCAACTAAATTATTAACAACCGTCGGTGGCGGTTGCAGAACTTCTTCACTCCCGTTTTCGCGACAGCGGACCCACCTCGGCTAGCTCAGTTGTTAATTTTTCGATAGCGAATCTAATCCTTTGCTGTCTCGCGTAATACAGCGTCGTGCTTCTTTCACCCTCTTCCTTGATACTTAGGGACACGTCGGGAGAAATAATAAATTATAAATGAATGAAATATGTAAATAACAATTCTTTAATTAGCATGAATCTTTCAAGTATATGCAACTAATCAATACCCCGGGAAATCCCATAATGTATTTAAGAGAAAGCGATCTCTCGTTTGAGATATTCCGCGAGATGCATTTTAGGTGGCGAATCTGAGCTGTTTGACGGTAGCTATTATAGCGCTCGTCGTTTAACAAAAAAGCTCCCTTGCCCAGTTTAGTTACGCGAATCTCACCGGGCTTTCCATTGTTCGCCAGCCGGGTCTTTCCCGACAATAATTATTGCTTCTGGCCGATCATGTACAATACCCGATCTAGCTCATTCGCCAGAAGCAGTTTCCAAAAGCAAACAAGTGATTCAATCACACGACTCAATATAAAATATATAATAAAATATCAACAATCAACTACAAGGACTGTGCGACCGGCGATTAGAGAAGGCAACCGAGTCTCGCGCACGAGTCTCCGGGATTTCTACGCTCGAGACTCTCTCGAGCACGGCCCTTGTCGCAACGTGGCCTCCAAATCTTGCACACCCGCGCGTCCCGACTTCCAAGACGCGACGGACCCTAAGTCCGCGAGCTAAACTTTCCCGGTGTACTATTCTCGCAGGTGCCGCCAAGAAGCAACGTCAACCGACTCGGAATTACCACGCAACTCTAATTTATTCTTTTACCTGTTGCTATACGAGGGTTGCTACTTATATTTCTGGCCTAATAATGAAAAGACAAATATTTATGATCGAAATTGGTTTTATTGTTTTTCAAAATATTCTCCATGATGATCAGTACACTTTTGCATGCGTTTGAACAAATTTTCGAAGCACTTTTTCCACTCCGATTGAGGTAACTGCAAAACATACGTTTTGAATGCATCAACTGCTTCTTCGGGTGTCGAAAATCGTTGACCACGTAATTTATTTTTGATGTGCAGAAACAAAAAAAAGTCATTGGGTGCCAAATCAGGGCTGTACGGTGGATGACCCATCAATTCGATGTTTTGGCCGGTCAAAAATTTTTTTGTTTGACCCGATGTGTGAGAGCTCGCATTGTCATGATGAAGAATGATTCGCCTCTTCTTCTGCTTTTCTCGAATTTCTCCGATGACTTCTGGCAAACAAATGGTCGTGTATCATTCAGAATTGACCGTCCTACAGTGCTCTAACGCCAATGTCGCCACGTGACCGGTAATGCCGAAGAAATAAGCAACCATTTGCTTCGATGTGCTTCTTCTGCGAACAACTTTTGTTGGATTTGACTCGACTTGGAAGACCCATACAGTCGATTGCTTTTTTGTTTCGGGCTCATATGCATAGATCCATGATTCGTCACCTGTGTAGANTCATTCAGAATTGACCGTCCTACAGTGCTCTAACGCCAATGTCGCCACGTGACCGGTAATGCCGAAGAAATAAGCAACCATTTGCTTCGATGTGCTTCTTCTGCGAACAACTTTTGTTGGATTTGACTCGACTTGGAAGACCCATACAGTCGATTGCTTTTTTGTTTCGGGCTCATATGCATAGATCCATGATTCGTCACCTGTGTAGATGTTATACACAGCCTTTGATGTACCTTGAACGTATTTTTTCAACATTTCCTTGCACCAATCAACATGAGTCTTCTTTTAAGCGTTTGTCAGATTATGCGGGATCCAACGCGAACAAATTTTTTTTACGGAAAAATGTTCATGCAATATCTTATTGATGCTTGTCATACTAATGCCCAAAGATGCCTCAATCTCACGGTATGTCACATGACGATCTTGCTTTATCAGTTCACGCACAGCATCGATGTTTTCTGGGACAACAACCGATTTTGGACGACCTTCACGGAATTCGTCCTGGAGCGAACTCCGGCCACGATTGAATTCGTTATACCAGGTTTTACAGTGCTATAGGATGGTACTTTCTCGCTGTATAAAGAATTAAGTTCATCGATGCACTCTTGCCTTGATAATCCACGTCGAAAGTTATGAAAAATAATCGCACGAAAATGTTCACGAGTTAATTCCATTTATTGCCCGACATGAATTTTTCAATTCACTGTAAACAACACAAACCGCGCTCAAATGACAATGTGTTCTTATGTTCTTATGTTCAACAATGTCAAGTTTCCAATGACAACGTCAGATGGCGCCTGGCAATACGTACTGCTACCAAGGCCAGAAATATAAATAGCTACCTACGTATAATGATTCTATGTTTTCTCACCTACTCGCCGCCTGAAGCTCGCCTCTTCTCAGGACTCGTCCCAATATTTTGGTAGCTTTGTTCGCTTGCTTTCGAGTTTGGATATCTGCTTCGCTTGCCGTTAGGCCGCACAGTGATGAACAGGGCTTTTTAATTAGTGCAGGAGGCAGCCGTTGCAAAGATCTGTCGCCCCGATCGATGCGGCGTCCTATTACTTCGCCAGGCTAGATCACGCGTATCAAGATTGCTCGCAGAGCCTCACGTCGGGAGTACTTCGACGCTTGTCTGTTCTCGTTTTCTCTCGGGACGACTTTTGGCAACTGCTGAGCTCGATGTAGTTCGAAAGGATTCCCGCGGGGTCTTCCTTCGCATAATCTGCGACCGCGTCGCAGGGACTTGCGCCTTTCTTAATGCAAGGTACCCATCCCCGCTATCCGTCACCAGTCGTCCGCCCGGGAAAGGAAGACTTTCCCCGCCTCCTTCCGCGTGTCGCTCAAGCCGTTCCTTCAGATTCCTTGCTCTCGATCGACCTCGGTTCCTCCAGGCAATTTCGATTTCTTCCACTCCTCTTACGTCTAATGCACTGGTTGACCT
The DNA here is from genome assembly GCF_001313825.1 of Dinoponera quadriceps. Lineage (NCBI taxonomy): Eukaryota > Metazoa > Arthropoda > Insecta > Hymenoptera > Formicidae > Dinoponera > Dinoponera quadriceps. The sequence continues at coordinate 3,978 of NW_014555779.1, forward strand.
TACACTAAAAAAAATATAATAGCCGCGGGTCACGTCTCGTGCGCAAAACGGCGCGCAACAATATAAGCCGTGAACAAATGCAACATAATTAAATGATTGTAAAAAATTAGTTCAATTTTTATAAATAACAATTTTATAGACCTGCTCCTACAGTCTGTTCCACAAGAGCGTATGAGCTGTTACTCCTAAAAACGACATAAAATTGTTAAAAATTTGATTTGTATCTATTAATAAATTCAATAAACTAAAATGCATTAATTAGTAAGTTGTCCAATCTCCTTTGTTATCGAGTATGGCTTAACAGCGTCGGGACATATATTCTACTAGATTTTCAACCATTGTGTCAGGAATGGGTCTCCAAATTTCCCGTATATGACAAACGAATTGCTTTAAATAAAAACACTCTTTTCCCTCAGTTTGACTTTCCTGACTACCCAAACGTTTTTGATGGGATTGGCATCAAGCGACTGGGAAGGCCAGTCCTTTGTAATGATGCCATTTTCATGTTTCCACTCCGTACACGACTTCGGTGTTTTGAGTCGTTGTTCTCTTAGAGCACACATGAACTATTATCTGAGTCAAACCATATTTGAGCAGACTTCAAAAAACACTTATGATATAACACTTATGATGATATCATGTTCACTCTGTACATTCGGATTGTCCGTGAAGAGCTATAATATACCAAATCCCTGTTTACAGAAGCATCCCCACACGTGTACTTTCACTGGTTATTTTACTGTACGTTGTACAACGGGATTATGAGGATCGACCATGCATACCTTCTGGAAATCCAGACCGAAAAGGATTATTTATCAATGAAGATTATATTGGCAAAATCACGGTCAATATTAGCCTTTGCCCATCCTAGTCGTTTTTTGACGTGTTTTTCTTTCAAATATAGTTTTAACTTTGTGGAACGCCAGCCGTATTCGCAATCAAGCAATCGTCGTCTAATAGTATTAAGAATCACTTCTACAACCTTTTTCAATACAAGATTCTTCGCTCGTTGTAACGAACACCTGGGATTCTTCTCAAATATCTTGATGATAGCTTTGTCGTTCTTTTTCGTCGTTAAGCGCCAGGTACCATGTTCCGGCAGATTGTCAACACTTTCTGTTTCATAATAATCCGTTTCATAATAACGTTTCACCCACTTCCTAACGAACCTCTCTCATGTAGCGGCTGGCAGCTGCATACGATATTTTTGGTCTTTTCAGATGTGTGCAAAGAAACACTGCTTCAAAACGACTTGCATACACAGCACTTATTATGTTTATTTTGCTCTGTTACAGACAAAATATGTTACTACCCATATAACCTTAAAATATTCTTCCGAACTGTTCAAAGAATCGACAAAACCGAACTAAACATCTGTGCATCATCTATTAATGAAATGCGGGAACCATACGCTCTTGTGGAACAGACTATATATTTTTGTTACTTACGTGCTAAATTCCACTAATGTTCGTGTGTACTTGAATATTCCGGTGACGTTTTTGATGTTTTATTACACAACATGCGACAAATCGCATTTTCTAAAGATTTTACGCATGATTTATAAAAATGCCTAGCGGGATTGGGACGTAAAATTGGACACTAGCGCAAGCCCGTCTTTCGAATCTCAAAGGGGATTTCCTGAAGCGACACTTTCAAAGTCTTTGTTTACTCATTCGGTTTTCATTTTTATGACTTACAAAATTTTGCGGAAACATTTCCCGGTCAATTTAATAGTGAAAAATGTAAAATCCATCGTCTTCACTTCTGATACCATTTGTAGTAAATATACAAGATTGCATTATGTAAAGTTAACGTCGAAAAAGAAATTGAAAAATGCGAATAAGTAACTGTACACTGCGCAAACAAGATTATTAGCAATATGAACCGAGCGATCTTGTTGCAATGATACCGCCACGGATTTACACTATTAAATAAATGAGAGTCTGTTCGAGATTTCAGCAAAACGGTCCTCTCGCTACATGTATGAACAAGTAACGACCAGTGTCCGTCCAAGTTTGCAATTTTTTCTGGTCGAAGACTCAAAAGGTCTACTGAGAACATCTGTGTTGGAAGACTCGAGGAAGCACTTCGATGGTGACCAGAAGTCTTATTCAATCACGTCNCTCTGGTCGAAGACTCAAAAGGCCTACTGAGAACATCTGTGTTGGAGGACTCGAGGAAGCACTTCGATGGTGACCAGAAGTCTTATTCAATCACGTCGAAAAGCAAATGTAATCTTCCAACATAGAATGATCAGCGTTTGAAGCATTCACTAACTGCAGTTACAGAGATAATCGTAAAAGGATGTTCTCCTCCCGAGAAAGGGCAATCAATTTTCGTAACGCTTGCTGCTAACTCGCGCAAGTCATGCGTGTCGTTGTAGTTCATTTGTTTCTAGTCATCGTTGCTCTCCATCTGGCCGACTGCTCCTTTTTTATGAGCTTTATGCGTAACATAATTCAATCAGGAAACGTAAGGGTATAGGCATTGAAATAACGAGGAATTATTAAATTTTATCTCAATTATATATCTCTTTCTCCTATTGATCACTCGTGAATTCAGTTGCTCAACCGACGAGCGGCCAAATTTTTTGGTGGATCGGTAAAAAAGCTGAAAAATGACATCAAGAATGATATTACAACATCCTGTGAAACCGGAAGGTGCCGTCGATGCGCAGCTTAAAAAGAAAAATACTTTGCATTCAAAGCAATCGGAGAAAGGCGGGAACGTTTCCTTTCGCCGACATCGTTGGCCTGCGGTAAAATCTTGCGCCGTGTCAGATGTGTTCAGGACAGTTTTAAAATGCTTTAATGGATTAGTAATACAACGCAACCTTTATGTATACTACTCCATTAAATTTTCGACTCTACCATTCCACTTTAATACANGATGCAACCTTCATGTATACTACTCCATTAAATTTTCGACTCTACCATTCCACTTTAATACACTACAAACACATAGAGAACAGGGAGCGCTCTCCCAATTTTCATTAATATGCAAATACAGTTATCCGCGGAATTAATGACGAGAAATTATTATATTCTTTAATTGATCGATTTTGTTTGAAAGATAAGTTAGATCAAAAATACAAATATAGTATTTGGATAAAACAAACGGTAGAAAATATCTATAACGGTCTGATGTTTGAAAAGCTTGTCAGGACAGAAACGATGAAACATTTAATCAAATGTATAAGGCAATTCAGGTCGTGTCACGTTTTTTTCGGCAGCATCGTTTGGATAAAATTATTTATATACCTCGGTATTTAAGTCTCATGACACAATGGAATGCAAATGGAAGAAAGCAATGTGTAAACGTGTGTCGTTTGTAAAGCGTCGTATTATATATTTATATAAGAATATAAACGCAATATTTTGATTTATGTACAGGAAATTTTCGTCAATTTATTATTGAAAAACAGATATCTTTGGAGATGAAAGTGAATATAATCGAAAGACGTTAAGAACTTATTTTAAATAAGCAGTCAGTTCATACTTTGAACGTAGAAGAGCAGGAAAACGATATTTTCCATAATCTATCAATAAAAAATGAGCATGAGCTTTAAGCGATAGAAACAAAGTTAAGCAACGACTCCACTTGTAGAAAACATATGGTAAGTTATATCTGCTTATTATTTTACATAGCATAATTTTATAAAAATAGATATTATGTAATTTAATAATATAAAAAATAATTTAAAGCATTACTTATAGTCAGTTCTTAGAACGTTTTCGATTTAGCGATCCGGGTTCGACCAAGATCGCTAAATGGAAAACGCTATTATATTCAAGACCGTTGAAAGCTTCATTTTCGATACATCGTAGCCGTTGAAATGAACTGCACAGTATTTGAAGATGAACTTGAGATTGTCTGAAATATAAGATTAGACTATATAAGATAATTCTTCTTATTAATGCGTTTTTAGCTGCTTTACTCATTACTAAATTAATTATTAAATGCTGTAGCTTTAATTTTGTCAAGTAGAAATCAATATCGGTTTTCAACCATTTCTTTTTCTTATAAAATTTTGTAACGTAAGAAATGTTAATATTTCATGATGTTGCAATTGAGAAAAAAAATATATATGTTTGTCCTTATTAATGTTCCCTTTTAAGGGACGATAGCCATATTAATGACCAACTGAATACAAAAGAACAAGAGGGCACATTAATAGGGATAAACTTTTAAAACCATCAGAATTACTGGATTCATTTACAAAAATAACACAAAACGTTTCAAAGTANTTTTTAAAACTTTCAGAATTACTGGATTCATTTACAAAAATAACACAAAACGTTTCAAAGTATTTACTCCGCTATTTTATAATTACATTAAACCAATTTAAGGTATAATTGACATTCCACATGGTGAAAATTATGTTCATAATAAATTTATTCATCTACTGTTGAGTAAGTGTTTCTAACGGTTTTTGATTAGATATCACAGTAAATTTCTTTCAGTCGTCGTGCGCACTCTTTAAAAAAATATGTATTATACTTTAATAAGTTAAAAATAGAATATATTATTTTATATCGTATATTAAAAGTTTAATTTAATTTAAATAATATGTTCATACAACACAGGCCTCGTAGAAACATAGATGCAAGGTTTCAGTAGTATTAAACATTGCAGCAATCTTGTTGCAAGCGTCTGTGTTGGGTACTTTTTCCATTTATTCGTGCTAGTTTCTTTTATAACTTATTTAAAGACAAAAGCATACTAATAGGTACTGACACAGTAATAGGGACAATTACTCTATATGAATATTATAAATGCAATGTTAAGGAATTACATATGTATATTATAAATGTGCGAATATTAATGTGCAAAATAATTTTATTAAAAATATTTTAACAATCACACTGAATACAAATACGTTAAAAGTTTGTTATGTTAAAGTTAGTTTCTATTTAAAGTTTGTTGCCATAATAATTAATTAATAATTAATTATTGTACCTCTCACAGTTTTAGTTTTTACTATAGTATATATTTTAATGCATCATGAGAAAGCTGTTTAAGATTCCTGGACTCTTACTATGACTGTCTTTGTTTGATGACACCACAAGCGAAGAATAATATGCCAAAAATTTTTACAATGTATGCTAAACTAAAAAAATATATATATCCATAAAATGACACTTGTGATAAGCTAAGCAAATTTGGAAAATATTCCGAATACTTTTTTTTGCTATGACATTCATATAGTAGTTAAATGCACGTAACAGAAATCATGAGAAAAGATTGATTAAAACCCAAGTTGCAAGTCACATTAATTTTGCTGCTATTCATTGTCACGGTAAAAGGTAAGCGTTCAGAACATTTTACAAATTTGCTGAATCGCAAGAGAGAATTTGCTGATTGCAAGGGAGACTATTGTTTTATTGATTTATCTTTTTATTTTAACGTGTGCTGTAATTATTTTTCGTATGTAATTTCTCGTTTCCGACGCCATCAAATAACTACAATCCAAGCAAAAACCCAAGGAGATTTTCTTATATTAATCAATAAATGACATTAGATGAAACATTAAACTGATATTAAAAACATACTTATATTTTAGATTAAACAATTGGCTCGAGTTGTATGTGAGAAGATATGAAAACGTCGTTCCACTTACGAGGTAAATTTTTACAAATGAGTTAAAAATGGAATACGGTTGGTATGGAATTAAGAAGAAAAATAACTTCGGCAACTTATTATTATACAGGGTGGCCCATTTTAATCTAACCACTCAAATAACTCACTGGGAATGACCCAAATCAAAAAAAGTTTCGGAACAAAAGTTTCCTATTTTTTGGGGGAAAATTGAATGGTGACCTTGAATTTGACCTTGAAGTCAATTTTCAAGGTAATTTCAAGGTCAACTTCATTTTTTAAAATAGGAACCCCTATTTTTGACCCAAGATTCTGATAGTGCTTGAAATTCTGCGTTCAACCATATGAATTTTAATAGGGGTCAAATGTCATTTCAAGGTCATTTCAAGCTCAAAACGTCAAAATAACAGCATTTTTAAGGTTTTTTTAAGGTAAAGTTTTTTTTTCAGCCATATGCGTCATGCTAAGAGTCAAAGGTTTCTAATATCAGTTTTATTAAAGTACAGAAAAAAACGAAGTAAAATAATGCTCTCTAGGACTAATATTATCATTATGGCTGATTATTCTGCTAATCACATTATTGATATGGTGATAGTTTTAGGCGAATGCCAGAACAATTACCGGGCAGCAGCACGGTGGTACGCTGAACGATTTCCTTTAAGGCGTCATTTCAGTCATGTGACGATACGTGCGTTAACTATTAGAACTCGTGGTGGACACCTTAACCGTCAGCGTAGACGTCACGAATACGATGAAAATAATGCTCGCGTTTTGACAGTCTTAACAGCTGTACATCTTGATCGTCAAATCAGCAGTCGCATAATTGAAAGGGAAATCGGTATTCCACGAAGTACTGCTTTAAGAATTCTTAGAAATTTAAAATACCATGCATATCACATAACATTGGTTCAAGAATTAAGGCCAAACCATATTCAAATGCGAATTGAATTTTGCCACTGTGCTTTAGCAAGGATACAACAAGATCCTGACTTTTTCAGGTATGTGCTTTTTTTTAATGAGGCTAAATTTTACAGTGATGGACAACTTAATAGGCATAATTGCCACTACTGGTCANGAAAATCCGCACTGGTACAGAGCTATAGATCATCAGAATAGATGGAGCCTTATGGTGTGATGTGGCATAATAAATGGCTACTTAGTTGGACCTTATTTTTTCGAGGGTAATGTTAATAGAAACAGTTATTTAGAATTGCTTCGAGATCGATTGCCAGGGCTTTTGGAAAATGTTGATTTAGCAACCAGAATAATAATGTGGTGTCAACAAGATGGTGCAGAACCTCACTTTGCACTAATTGTTTGTCAGTTTTTAAATAACCATTTTAATGCAAGATGGATCGGACGAGGAGGTCCAGTTAACTGGCCACCTCGCTCACCAGATTTAACTTCTCCTGATTTTTATTTATGGGGTTACATTAAAAATGCAGTATTTTCACAACAGCTCACAACTAGAGCAGACATGGAAAACCGTATTTGTCAAGCTTGTGAAGCGATTCCAAGAGAAACTTTATTAAGAATTGTGCCAAATTTTCATAGACGATTGAATTTGTGCCTTGAAGCTAATGGTGGTAATTTTGAACATTTACTTCGTGGTTAACAGTTATAAAGAAAACAAAAAGTGAGTGGCAAGGGAACTCACGCTAAATAAGCACCCCATCGTGAGTGGCAAGGGGACTCACGCTAAACAAGCACCCCATCGATTATTTGACCGTGAAATGACCTTTGACCCTTAGCATGACGCATATGGCTGAAAAATATACTTTACCTTAAAAACCTTAAAAATGCTGTTATTTTGACGTTTTGACTTTGAAATGACCTTGAAATGACATTTGACCCATATTAAAATTCATACGATTGAACGCAGAATTTCAAGCACTATCAGAATCTGGGGTTAAAAATAGGGGTTCCTATTTAAAAAAATGAAGTTGACCTTGAAATAACCTTAAAAATCGACTTCAAGGTCAAATTCAAGGTCACCATTCAATTTCCCCCTAAAAAATAGGAAACTTTTGTTCCGAAACTTTTTTTGATTTGGGTCATTCCCAGTGAGTTATTTGAGTGGTTAGATTAAAATGGGCCACCCTGTATAAAGTAATTATGTGTAAGTAAAATATAAAATCAGAAATGCAATTTTTAGTTTTTAATTATTTAATTAAAATTAATAATTTGTATACAAATAAAAATAAATATATTTATAAATATATCTGTAGCAATTTATTTATGGAAAAATGTAAACCAATTTTTATACAAATATTTAAGTAATCTTTATTACATATTCACATCAACACAAAAATTTTCATTTGTCTTTTAAGCGGCTTAAATGGAAACAGATTTTTGTCTTGAAAATATATTTGGAGTGGTGGACATATACTTACGTACAGTTAGGAAAATTAAGTTTTATTCGTTATGTACTTATACATGAAATAGTTAAACAAAAGTCCATTACGTTTTTTACAAGTTTGTAGCATATATCATGAGATAGCAAAACAGTGTTTATCGATTTGCAATAACTAAGTAGATTCTTGTGTTTGTTTGCTCAAGTGTCATATTTTCTGCGGACACGTACTTACGTACATAATGGTAATACACAGATAGGTCAAAAATTCTAAAATGTAAATAATACTTATCAGTATCTATCGAGTAATATAGGTAGAGAGACGTGTTGTGACAGTGTTGTGACAGCTGTGATGAGCAAATGAAAGAATATAACGCTAGAACAACGTCGGCAAATACAGCAGCTTCTCAAAAACAGGAAGTCTTATCGAAAGATTTCTACAAGGTTTAGAATATCTGTTACGACTTGTTATCAAGCTATTCAACATATTAAACGTCACGAAACGCCAAATAATGTTCCTTGTAAAGCGAGATCACGAAAAACGGTGAGACCACGGTGAGTTTCGAGTTATTATCTGCTTGATAGATCCATTCTTTTGGCATATATTCTTCATCAAATGGAAACAATATATTTTCTACGATGTTCAAATATGTAAATCTGTCCATGATCCTTTTATTCGATGAATAGGACCCGTATCGTTAATAGTCATAGAACCCCATACAACTACTGACCTGCAACCCCCTTTTAAAGTTGGTTTTATACCATTCTTGCGATATTCTTCACCTATGCGACGTCTCACATATACTTTGCTATCAGATCCGAATCGAATATTCTTAGATTCGTCAGTAAAAATAACTCGAGACCATTGTTTTTGCGTCCAGTTTAAATGTTCTTTTGCAAAAGCGATTCTAGCCCGGCAATTCTTTTCTGATATGAATGGTTACTTTCTAGCAATACGTCAATGTAATTGAAATTCATTCAATCTACGTCGGAGAGTTCTAACACTTATACTTTTATCAAGATCAAATGATATTTCAGCGTGAATATCAACTGCAGTTTTAAATCTACCTGATTCAGATAATCGATGAATCTTACGGTCAATTTTTATGTCAGTTTTTCGTGGTCTCGCTCTACGAGAAACATTATCTGGCGTTTTATGAGGTTTAATATGTTGTATAGCTTGATAACAAGCCATGACAGATATTCCAAGCTTTGTAGAAATCTTCCGATAAGACTTTCCATTTTTGCAAAGCTGCTGTATTTGCCGATGTTGTTCTAGCGTTATATTTTTTTGTTTGCTCATCGCAGCTGTTAACACACTGTCACAACACGTCTCTCTACCTACATTACTCGATAGATACTGATAAGTATTGTTTACATTGCAGAAATTTTGACCTATTTGTATAATTCCACAGTGTACGTAAGTACGTGTCCGCAGAAAATATGATATTAGGTGAACAACTTTGCTCCCGCCGTTTCTCTATAGATGGCTTTAGTGGAACTTAGTGGTCAAAGTAAATAGATCATATACGTCATACAATCAACTTGGGTATATGTCAACATAACCTAATAGTTACATTAGTTGATTTGTATCTGTACCATAAAGTTATCGTCGATTGAAGATGTCGATTTACGAGCCGAATTCTTGTCATTTGCGGGAGGTTTTACTTTTCTGCTTCAATATGAAGAAATCTGCGGCTGAGGCTTATCAAATGCTTTCAAATACCTATGGTGAGATCGCTATTAGTGAAAGAACGTGTCGTGAGTGGTATCAACGCTTCATGAACGGTGATTTTCACGTCGAAAACCGGCATAGCGGTGGAAGAGGAAAGATTTTTGAAGATGCTGAATTGGAGGCATTACTTGATGAAGATTCGTGTCAAACTCAGAAAGAGCTGGCACAATCATTGGAAGTGACTCAACAAACCATTTTGAAGCGCCTCAAAGTCATGGGAATGATTCAAAAGCAAGGGTATTGGGTGCCGTACGAGTTGAAGCCAAGAGATGTTGAACGGCGTTTGTTTGCTTATGAACAGCTGCTTGAAAGGCAAAGACGAAAAGGATTTCTGCATCGCATTGTGACTGGAGATGAAAAATGGGTTCATTACAATAACCTCAAGCGCAGAAAATCATGGGGAGTTCCCGGCCATGCTTCCACATCGACGGCCAAACCGAACATTCATGGCTCCAAGGTAATGCTCTGTATTTGGTGGGATCAGCTCGGCGTAGTGTATTACGAGATATTAAAACCAACTGAAATAATCACAGGCGATCGGTATCGAACTCAATTGATGCGTTTGAGTCGAGCATTGAAAGACAAGCGGCCGCACTACGCCGAGAGACACGAGAAAGTGATTTTGCAGCATGACAATGCTCGACCCCATGTTGCAAAAGTGGTCAAGACATACTTGGAAACGTTGAAATGGGAAGTCCTACCCCACCCACCGTACTCTCCAGACGTTGCACCTTCGGATTATCACTTGTTCCGATCAATGGCACACGGCCTGGCTGACCAACACTTCCAGTCTTATGAAGAAGTCGGAAAATGGATAGATTCGTGGATTACCTCAAAAGATGACCAGTTTTTTCGACGCGGGATTCGTGCATTGCCCAAAAGATGGGAGAAAGTAGTGGCCAGTGATGGACAATACTTTGAGTCATAACTTTATCTCCATTTTTTTACAATAAAGCCTCAAATTAAAAAAAAACGGCGAGAGCAAAGTTGTACACCTAATATATGAGCAAATAAACACAATAAACTTCTTAGTTATTGTAAATTGGTAAACACTGTTTTGCTAACTCATAATATATACTATAAACTTGTAAAAAACATAGTGGATTTTTGTTTAACTATTTCGTATATAAATACACAACGAATAAAACTTAATTTTTCTAACTATACGTAAATATATCTCCACCACTCTATATTTACCTATTACATTAATGTTTACAAATTACGTTCCAAGAGTAATAAGAAACTCTCATGCAAATGCTAAAGATAATCAAATCTTAGCTCTGAAAAAAGTGGCTATCTCAAGCAAATAAACATTCTCGTTAAGTCAGATCTATTTGTATTACATTTAGTTATAAGGATTATATTTACTTTTAATCTTCATCTTTTATTTATATTATTCCAATTGCGGTGATTTATGAAAGTCCGTTTGATATTAAGCTACAGTTTCCATTGTTTAACTTTAGCTAACCGTTTCATAATTTAAATACTGTATCTTTTACAATGACCTTTCTCGTCAATTTATCACTATTGTTAATCCATGTGAGAAACAAATTAAGTTATTAGTATAACTAATAAACCGTTTTATTTAAAATGTCATAAATTTAACTAAGGTTGTCACATTTACCCATTATTTTTCTTTCAATTACTTCAATCAGAAATCCCTTAGTAAACTCATATAATCTTATCACAGGTTTTCAACACTTTCAAGTATAGAAATTAAGTTCTTTGACCTAAATAAAGGACCACCATATGTATGTTCTGCAATCAGAGTAAATGGGTTTGACATTGACCTGATCTGCAGACCTGCCAGTAGTCCTCGCGTGTGCGCGAATATGCGATGTATGTTGCGTGCAATATATATATATATATATATATATAGACATCGTTCTTTCCACGAACTGTGGGAGTAAACGGCGCCGAATTTCAGCAGCATTTACATTTTCGTTGACAAGAAACTTAATAATAACATGTTGTTCAATTGCGGATTGCACCTCTTTCTCGCTCATCGTGATTACTGCTGAGAGTAAAAAGCACGCGGCACGCCAACGTTATTACTGACTTCCACATGACCCCTCTCCACTGTTCAAAACTTTGCAGACCCCTCACGCCGCCGACGGGCGCGCAATTTAACACATTGTATGCGGGTATATTTCGCCGCGGACTCATGTAGCAAGCGTTTTTTCGTGAATTTCGCGGGAGTTCGGTATTCAGTAAAATATTCAATTAAACTAAGTAACTCTACAAAATAAAATTCTAAAAAGAAACAATGGAAATCGTTGTCTAGCAACACAAATACAAACACCGTACACACTTACAATGCCCATCGTATTTATACGATACCCACTCTCCAGCACAAATCTACTAAATACGTACTTTTACGTGACCTACGCTCTAGTGACAGACTGCAAAAAACGTAAAGGTACGTTTCCAGCATCCAAACTGTTAAAAAGGCTCGTTTATATTTGATCCACCCTCGTATATATATAGAATATCATATATATATAGGAGGTCTGTTAAAAAAATATCGCGAATTTTGAATTTCCGCGGGTTATGTATATTCGATTTTCGATTTTTTTGTGGCGTTATGTTGGTACTCATGTCCCTCACTTATGCCGGCAAGTTCGGCCATTTTGAATATTCAGTTTATCTTTGACAGCTGTTTTGCTTGGACGTGTTTTGGCTCGTCTTCAATTTTTGCCTATTCCAAAAAATGAATCAAAGAATCTAACAAAATTAAATGCGCGGACGCATTCCAAATGTTGACTGTGGCATATAGTGAAGTTACCTTGGACCGAAGTAACGTTTATCGATGGTACTAAATGTTCTCAGAGGGCCGAGAAGATGTGAACGACGAAGAGCGTGCCGG
>NW_014555780.1:0-401 GCF_001313825.1 Dinoponera quadriceps
TTATCTTCAGCACAAGGGCTGTCTTGATAAGCCATCAGCATTACTATGCCTGTTCGATAATAAATTTCAAAATTATATTGCTGCACTCTTTCCATCCAACGCGCCAATTGACCTTCCAAATTCTTAAAAGACATAATCCACTTAAGAGAAGAATGATCCGTACTAATCAAAAACTTCCGACCATACAAATAATGATGAAAAGATTTAGTCGATTCTATTATAGCCAATAATTTCCGACGAGTAATTCAATAATTCCTTTCAGATTTATTTAAATCCCGCCTAAAATAAGCAATGACCTTTTCTCGACCTTTTTGAATCTGAGATAGAACTGCACCGATACCAAAATTCGATGCATCAGTATCACGAATAAGTTGCCCGTGCTCCAAGGGAAAAGACAATAT
>NW_014555781.1:0-350 GCF_001313825.1 Dinoponera quadriceps
TTTTGAATGATTTCCTCGGTAACCACGTCTGCCGGGCGTCCTGGTCGCTCCTCATCAAAAACGGATGTTCGCCCACGTTTAAATTCGTTGAACCAATATTTAACTGTGGCCATAAATGGCGAAGTGTCCCCATAAACAGCATCCAACTTTGCTTTTATCTCCTCGCATTTTTTCCCATCCAAAATCAAAAAGCGAATTACCGAACGATACCGCTCTTTTTCCATCTTAGCAAAAATCACTAAACACGTCTTACTCGAATGACTGCCAAATCCAAACTAACCTATCAATCAGTCTGCAATTTGTTTTGCCGTCGTTCGATAGATGACAGCACACGATGATAACACCAACTT
>NW_014555781.1:403-758 GCF_001313825.1 Dinoponera quadriceps
CTGTGTATGAAACCGGAATTTCCTTATAGATGATACTAGCCATCAGTTTAGGGACCGTAAGACCGCTTCTGCAACGCCATCATCTCCCTCTAACAGGTGACGAAGATTTTCAACATAAAACAACCCAAGTTCCATACACAGCTATATTTTTCTATAACCTTAAACATGTCGAGTTTTGTGTCTACAAACTATGATTTGAGGACAGCATTGGTTTTTTGTTATCATTTGAAGAAAACTGCTGCAAAATCGCATCGAATGCTTGTCGAAGCTTACGGTGAACATGCTCTTAATAAAACACAGTGTTTCGTTTGAAAAAATTCAAAAGTGGTGATTTTGACGTGAGAAACGAAGAGCG
>NW_014555782.1:0-234 GCF_001313825.1 Dinoponera quadriceps
CCTTGAAGGACATGGTCGAGGTCAAAATCAAGGTCATCATCCATGCCTGAAACCATACAACTTTGCTCATGGTCATTTTCTCCAAAATGCATTCTAACTGAAGACACTAGGGGGGTCCAATACTTTTCGTTGGCCCTGTATATGAAACATAGTGTATTCTTCATAAGATAGATGTCAATTCTATCGGGTTCGAAACCTGCATTACGAAAGTATGAGTAACATGAATATTCTCAT
>NW_014555783.1:0-67188 GCF_001313825.1 Dinoponera quadriceps
TACAATCACTTAAGAATCCGACATTTCATATGCACCAACCTAATAGTAGAATTTTATAAAATAATATTATATATATTATATTAGAATACCTCAAAATGAAAGCATTGCATATTAGAGATTGTTATAGAATAAATGAACAGAATACTATGCAATATTATACAAGGTGCCAGACTATCCGCGCCCATTTAGAAACGAGAGAAATGAATTCCATAATAAAATTCATAAATTTTATGTTCTAAATTGGGTACATTCTATCGAATAGAGATATTTTCAATTTGCGGTTCCGAAGGGAAACGGGCTATTCAGAAGTCGATTTTTTTAAACGAAACATTGTATTTTTTTATTTCAGATTCGAGTTTTACGCGAAAAAATATGAAACTTTTGCACAAAGTATTTCTTCGAGAATTGTCAACTATAAACTTCTGTTACAACATAAAACGTAACTACCGTTTTCACGAACGTAAGTTTCAAACATACCTGTGTGTCGGCAGTGCAGGTCAGAAGGGTCTCTTTATTTTGACATAAATGTACGTTGCGTAGTCCTAATTTCGGTCAAGATAATGAAATTACTTACCGAGGATCGAACTGCGAGCAAAGCAGCTAGAGGAAAAGTAGGTGATGAGAAGGATCTTATATAAATAATGTAAGCTAATTAACTAAAATATTTTAACACAATTTATTAAAGATTGTAAGGAGACCCACGAAATAATTTATGCATTTCATAAAATAAAATACAATATATTGGATTTAAGTCGAAGTATACTGATACAAAAACAGGAGTCGACATAATAATTTAAGCATTTTATAAAATCAAATATAATTTATTGGGTTATAGTCGAATAAGCGATAACAAAACCTAATGAGAAATACCTTACAGATACAGAACGACGTAAAAATAACGGCTGAATGAAAGATAAGATATTAGAATTAATGTGCGGTTAACGATTCTATAAAAACAAGGATCGGAACTAGTACACTTTACTTAAGAACATTATACGTAGGAGGATTAAGAAGATTAAGGAAGAATATCTGCGAGAGTCATGCGAGGAGGTCGAGTGATTGCAGAGGGTACATGATGACTTTCATCTTCACAAGCAAATAAAACAATTTTGTGGTCTGGGTAAATCATGTGTCATAAATTTCCTGCCGATCGTGAGCGGGAGATATATTCTCAGTCCTCAGCACCTACGCTGAATGGTCAACTTGTATTCAACGTCTTTTGATACAAGTCGCGCTGAACTGCAGCTAAACAACCAAGAATCGCTGGAAATTCTTAAAATATTGGTTTCTAAAATAGCAGCAATGTTTCGGAAATCTAGGAACCGCTAGATCTTAGGACCTGATAAAATATTAGTGGAGATGTTCAAACTATTAGATGAAAATAGAATAGTGAAGTTAACAACAATATTCAATCAAATCTATCAGGGTAAATTTTTCATAAATAGTTTCAATCAACGCTCATGCCGATACCAAAGAAATGTAAACAAGTACTTGTGCTGATTTTCGCTTAATCAGTTTCATAAGCCACATTCTTAAGATCTTATTAAAGGTTAAGCAAGATTAGGCTACTTTAGGTTATGCAAGGTCGAATCTGATTTTCAGTGTAGCCTTGCAATAAGAATGGTACTATTCTGCATAAATGTTCTTGTGCAGAAATATAAAGAATTCCGGAAATCAATATATTTGTATTATCGACTTCGAAAAGGCCTTAGATCGGATACAATATTTGCAATTAGTTGAAACGCTTCGGAATGTAAGACTAGATGATCGAAATATGCGATTAAAGATATTTTACTAGGATCAGACGGCAGAGGTATGTGTGAACAATAAACTAACTAACTACGTCCCTATTATGCATAGCGTTCAACAGAGATATGTACTTCCTCCAATATTATTTAACGTGTATTCTGACATATACGAGGTCTAGCTATTAAATAACGAGACTGCTTATGAAAAAAAGGCTTACTTTAAAAATTATTCTATAATCGAATGCTCCCCTTCAATGTACTCCCCTCCCCTCGCCACACACCGTTCCATTTGTTTCATTCGTTCAAAGCAATGCTGGAAATCTTCTTTTGTAAATGTATTTAAGAGCTCCGCCGATTTTCGCTTCACCTCTTCCATCGATTCGAACCGGGTTCCTTTTAAGACAGACTTGATCTTTGGAAACAGGAAAAAGTCACAGGGTGCTAAATCAAGCGAGTACAGCGCGTGTTCGAGCATTGGAGTGCCTCTAGCGGCTAAATAACGCTTCACAGACAGCGCGTTATGGGCAGGTGCATTGTCCTGGTGCAAGATCCACGACTTGTTTTTCCACAACTCTGGCCGTTTCTTACGAACTCGCTCTTGCAGTGTTGTCAAAACTTTCAAATAGTAAGTTTGGTTTAGAGTTTGACCTTCTGGAACCCATTCAGTCATCACGATGGCGTTGATGTCGAAAAAAACGATTAGCATGGCTTTAAATTTTGATTTCGACATTCTTGCTTTTTTCATTCTTGGGGATGCAGGAGTTTTCCAGTGCATGGATTGCCGCTTAGTTTCAACATCGTATTGGAATATCCAGGTTTCATCGCAAGTGATGATGTTTTCCATCAATTCAGGCTCTTCATCTAACCTTTCAAGAAAATCTGAGCAGGTCTGTTGACGAACGAACTTTTGGTCAGGGGTCAAATTTTTTGGGACCAACTTTGCACAGACTTTTTTCATGTTCAATTCGTGATGTAAAATTTTTCTGACAGTTTCTTTATCGGCGTTTACAGTCTCAGCAATCATTCTAATGCTCATACGACGATCTCCGCGCACAATTTCATTGATTTTGGTCACTGTTTGCGGAGTTGAAACAGAGATAGGTCGGCCTGGACGTTGGTCATCTTCGGTGCTCTCTCGGCCTTCAGAAAATCGTTTCATACTATTCGAAAACACGCGCACGAGATAGAGAATTCTCACCATAGGCCTCTTTCAACAAGTTATAGCACTCAGTCGGAGTTTTTTTCTAATTTAACGAGAAATTTTACATTGATCCGTTGCTCGTGTTTTTCGTCACACATTGTTATCGGCAAGAGAAAAAAACACGTTCGTTTCTAACCTCTATTGAAAAAATACTACTACAGCGACAAAAACAAGTTTTCGTACTGGAATAGTAGACNCTATCCATCGCCGCATTCGTTCCCCCCCCCCCTTCCCCTCTAGGACGACTTCTGCGCGTGCAGTCTCGTTATTTAATAGCCAGACCTCGTATTTTGATGTATTCTGACTTGATATTCAACGAAGTGCTACAAGGAAGGTGTCGAATCGGTGAAGCAGTCATCAATAATATTCGATACGCCAACAAAAACACAGCAATTTTAGCCAAAAATATTTATCATATTCAAAGTCTAATAGATTCTGTCAACGAGGCCTGCCCGAAGTATGAGTTAACCATTAATGCAACGAAAATAAAATTAACGATCATCAAAGAAGAAATTAACTGCACAAATCTTTAAATCTGCAGGGAATTAATTCAATGTGTAACACGCTTCAAATATCTAGGAGCGTGACTGAATAAAACAGTTAATCCAAATAAAGATGTACGAATTAGGATAACGATAGCAAAATCCGCCTTAAAAAACGTAAGATTTAACGTAAGGTTAGTCGTAAAATTTATCTGTCATAAGTTCTCTATCATTAGGATCTAAAAATGAATACCCGTTTAGATGTCCTCCGTTGTTATATATGGTCTACTCTATTCTATGATTGAAACATGGACCCTTAAAGTGAACATGATAAATCGTTATTTAGAAGCATTTAAAATGTAGTGCTATTGCAGATTGCTCAGAATATCCTGTATAAGACATATAATGAGAATGTCCTTCATAAACTTCATAAAGATAGAGAACTACTAACATCCATTAAACGTCGAAAAATGGAGTACCTTGGACTTATGTTGCGAGGACTAAAATATAGACAGCTACAGACTTTCATGTAGGGGAAAGTGGAGGGCAAAAGGACAATTGGTCGGAAGAGCTTATCTTAGTTGAGGAATATAAAAGCTTGGATAGGACTCAACCCAGAGAAACTCTTCGGAATCGCCTCCAACAAAGAAAGATATGATAAACCCATCATGATGATAATATAAGGAAACGAGCATGATACCAGAAGAAAATAGATATACCGATACAGACTATACCGATACAGAAGAATGTACAATTGAATGTATAAGTATATATATATATATTATATATGTAGGTCATTATTAGATGGAAAGCAACGAATTAGGGATAGAAAAGATGACCTACTTAAGATTCACGAACCAAATGTTCCTTTTAGGATTATGGCCTCCTTGATAAAAAGCCCGCTCTACGGTTTCGTTGGTTTTTGCACAAAATAATGTTCCGAAAGCTGAAAGCTTTACTAATAATAGCTTTAAAATAATTAAGAAATTATCTGGGATACATATAAACGGTCGTTTTGAATTAATCTCGTTCGATGTTGTATGACTGTTCACTAATGTCCCTACTGAACTTACATTGAAAAGTGTAAAAACTCGATGGCTTTTATTTCCAAAAATACTCCTAAATTAGACGAATTTTTATTAGCTACTAAGTTTATTCTTGACTCTACATATTTTTAATTTAACCCTTAACGCTCCAAGTGTGCCTCTCAGGCACCACCGATGTGCGGCGCTCTACTCCAAGTGTGCCTTTCAAGATTTCTCAGGAAAGGAAAGGAGAAAGCGCTTTGTCGCACTATAAGTTTGTCAAATTATTAGTAAGTCAACTCGTAAGTAACTTTCGGAATAACAATGTGTATGGCAGGCCTTTCGAAACAAGTAAGGAACAACGTTTAAATGGGAAACTCTATATAATAAATCAGTTACCGAAAGGGAAAAAGAAATAGTGTCTTGTTTGTTCATCAAAAGGAAGTAATGCGGTAAAAAAACAAACAGTTTTCTACTATGAGACCTGTAAACGCAAACCCGGTTTGCATCCCAATGAATGTTTTAAAAAATTCTACACATTACTCAATTATAATTAATATAAATATTGTAATCAAAATTATATTACTTCTGAGATGAATAAAGATTGTTTTGAATGACTTTAATATTATTATTTACACGTCATTGTAGCATTTAAAATCTTACACTTAAAAACTTGCAAGTCGAAGTATGATGAGAATAAGTTGGAGTTGCCGGTCGATATTCACAATTAAAAGTCGGAGCGTTAAGGGTTAACAATAAATTTTATAAGCAATGTTAGGTGTATCATTGAGATCACTCTTATCATTTAATTTAGCAGATTTTACACTACAAGAGTAATACTGGTACAACCATGGTGCGTCAAAACATTCCTCCACTGCCTACCCCTCTGGTGCCAGAGGCGTGGTCTAATATTGGGGGAGATAGTGGGAGTAGCCTGGCACGCCGGTGAAGGGGAGATTGAGAAAGAGTGATTGGAACTAGATCCTGAGAATTTTTTATCCCCGCGTGTACCAGAATTTTTATCAAATTCTAAATTTTTCTAGTAGGAAAGCACGTAGTGTTTAACGTCGGAAACTGTCCCGAAGACCCGTATCTGTCACTATATACGCAGGGAAGTTTATATGTAGGGAAGAGATAGTCAAAGTTTTATTTTGTATTTATCGAGTTTTTATTTTAATAATAAATATGCGATATGAAACTCTTCCGTCTCGTCTCTTCGCTGATAAGGTGCGGACTGACGAGATGATGACGAAGGCAAGGGACAGGAGTGAGAGAGAGATGGGGGATACGCCGTGGAAAGAGAACTTGGCGGAAGAGAGGGCGATACATGTTTTTTATCACAGTGTCTGCTATTATGCATCGTTGTGATTGCCCGTTCACAGCGCGAGTTTTGAATTTTGACCAGTCATCCGATGGTCAAATATGGTGCATGATTTGACTGGCCGTTCACCAGCATGTCTGCTATGGGGCAAAAGAGAAAGAAGAGTCAGGGAAAACGCGGGCACGTAGTGCCTGTTGACCTTGGTCAATCTTCGACATCGACGCCAAAGACCACTATCCACGCCAAAAAGGTTTTGCTTCGCATCTGGTGGGATTAGAATGTGTGTTGTATTACGAGTTATTAAAACCGGGTGAAACAATCACGGCAAACCGCCGCCAACAACAATTGACCAATTTAAGCGATTCATTAGATGAAAAGAGGCTATATACTGGCCGATGAAATCGTAAAGTTATCTTGCTTTATGACATTGCCTGACCACATGCTGCGAAAGCGACTTAGGCCCATATACTTGTGTTAGACTGGGAACTTCTCTCGCACCCGGCCCAGATATGGCGCTTTCCGATTATTATTTATTCCGGTTGCTGCAGCATTACTTGGTTCATATATATTTTGTGAGATTTGAAAAGATACGAAGATGCATTGATAACTTTATCGCTTCGAAGCCGGTGAATTTCTATAATCAAGGAATTCGCAAGCTGCCTAGAAGATGGCAAAAGGCATCATTGATGCAAACGGGGAATATTTCGCTGATTAATATTTTTTGTTTGTTTATGAATAAAGATTGAATTTTGCAAAAAAAGCTTAAGACTTTTTTGCTCACCTAATATAATAATGTTTCTATCAATTTCGTAAAATGAATAGAAGTTAGTTGATGAAGTATAATTTTAAAATAGTTGTCCAAAAATTCTAAATTTTATATTTGTCTACGCATATTTTGCGCGAATTCCTGATGATTATTGAGAAGCGTTTGTTTCACGACGTCATTGTCGATAGTACGCTTGAGCAGATTTAATTCTATTTCCATGATCAGAAATCGAGCGCATTCGCTGACAAATTTTCCAAGCGAAATTATTATCTCGTAACCAACGTTTACATATTTCACAACATTTTAGAGACCATCGAAAGATATTTTCTGCGTCATAATAGATGGGATGTAGGTTTTGCTCTTCTTTGCAGGTGGCGGTGCAGATGAATCGTTTAAAGGGTAAAATGTGTTTTGTTATTCATTTTGCTTGTGGTCTTTGTGGAACAAGAACTTAGTGTAAGGAAGAGAGGGTGGAATATTTATTACTTAGCACGGTGAGAGCTATGGCGCATCGTTGTGATTGGCCGTTCGCAGTGTGCGTTTCGAATTTTGACCAGTCAACCGCATGTCAGCTATATTAGTACAAAAAGGAAAAGTGCGCAGGTAAAACGTAAGCGTTGTCAGATAAGTAATTACAATGACGATTCTTTAGTCTCTGCCTTGTAAAAATTTTATGTTCACCGACCCTATAGAAGAAATGATACCTGAGCACATTTTTGGGTAACGCAAATGTCTCAATAAGTTTCCTCAAATGACAATGCCAGAAAAAATGTTCTCGAATGTTTTCGAATGTTCGCAAATGGCTTAGAAAAATGGAACAGGGAACATGGATAAAAACGTCATCTTTTTAGAAATATAATCCGATTTTATTTAAAGGGTAAAATGAGATTATATATTATGCTTATGGTCGTTGAAAAATGAAAATTTAGTCTATAAAAGAGAGAGTGGAATATTTATTGTTCAGCACGGTGTCAGCTATAGCGAATTGTTATGATTAATCTTTCGTAGTGCGCGTTTTGAATTATGGCCAGTCAAGCGCGTGTCAATGCCAGATAACTATAGTACGAAAAGGAAAGGTCCGCAGGGAAAATGTTAGCAAAGTAGTGACAGCGATAATGATTCTTTAGTCCCCTTCTAATGCCATATCTGTGTCCTCGCCAGTTGTAGGCGACGTCTTTCATATACCTGTGGATATGTTTAAAATACACAAGCATATAGGATCTACAGTTTAACGCCGTTTCCAAACGGCAACGTTTTTAGAGAGGTTATACTCGGCAAGGATACTTTTGGTGGTTCGCCATTGTCTTCCGAGAAGAGATGTGAGCGTAAATATTTTTGCTTTTACCGGAATCGAAACCGGGACCACTGGCATAGTAGACAAGTGCGCTACCTGCTATGCTACGCTCGCTTTCGCTCTGATCCCTCGTAAAATTGTTTGTACCCCGACCCTTTAGGAGAATAGATACTTGGGCATATTTTCGGGTAATGCAAATTTCTCGATAAGTTTCGTCAAGCGACAATGCCAGAAAGAATATTCTCGGATGTTCTCAAAAATTCGCAAATGACATATAAAAATCAAACTAAAAATAGGGATAAAAATATAGTCTTTTTAGAAATACAATTCGATTTTATTTGAAGGGTTAAAATGCGATATATTATATATTATGCTTGTGAATGTGTGGAATGAAATTTTAGTGTAAGGAAGAGACAGTAGAACATTAATTTTTTAGCACGGTATCAGCTATGGTGTATCCCCATTCTGTTGTGATTGCTTATTCGCAGTGTGGGTTTCAAATTTTGGTCAATCAACCGCAAGGCAACAATGATGGATCGTTATGATTGGACGTTTGCATCGAGCGTTTCGAATTTCGTTAATCAACAGCGTGTCAGCTTTGATGCGAGAAGGAAGTGGCTTGCAAAGAAAACGTAGACAATACCAGTAACTGACCACAAAAAAATTTTTCTAATTCATACTTTGAAAAAATTTGTTATATATCGACTCTACATTTGAATAAATCTTTGATATTCACATCGCACATGGGAATGTGGAGACGCATGTTGTCAGATAAAATTATTTACTACTGCGCGTACCGGAAGGATTCAGCTAGCAGTTACGTATGAAGTTTTTAAATCTGTTAATAGTAAATTGTGTATGTATCGACTTCATGAGCGAGTCAAAACCTGAGTAATATTTTAAGTAACGCATATTCTCCGACAAATTTCAATAAACAGTTATGCTTTAATTATTTTCTAATCTTTACATCATAAATTTTGTGTACATGCTCCGCGAAAAAATCATTAAGTATATTTTCATATAACACGATGTCACAAATTTTATGTATATACGCTTCATAGAGAATTTCGAAAAAACGCAGAAAAATATTTGAAATTCTAGAAAATTCAAAATTTATTTTACGTGATACAACAGAAAACTTCGACAATGTCAAATTTCCGTCTCGCTTATTTGAGAAAAAGTTAAGCGTGTTGAATTTGTTAGTGGTTGCGCAAGAGAGGGGAAAGATTGTAAAATATTAGGAAGCAAATATTATTTTAAAAGTGGAAGTCTAATGTATTTTGAAAATTTAACGTTTTTGCCTAAGTTTTATTTGTATGATACGGTGTTCAACATACTTGTTCTAACAATTACTTTCGAATGTATAGAAGTTAGTTTATGTAGTAAAATTTTAAAATGGCTAATCAAAATTCTAAACTTTTTATTTGCCGTTGTAAATTTTACTCAATGTCACGATATTGATCGTCAAGTTTGTTTTAAATCTTCGTTCACAGAACACATAGCTAGATTAGTCCTATTTCTTTTCATAGAAATTGCGCGCCATCGTTGACTAGATTTGCAAACGAATCTAATGGCGCGCATCATGCGTTCACACATTTCATAGCATTTTCGAGACATTCAAAAGATGTTTTTTGCATCAAAATAGACGGAATAAAGATTCTTCGCTTTTTAGCAGGTGACGACGCAATAGAATCGTTTGTTCCCGTAGTATTTTCCTTTCTTCAATCTTTTGACTATAACTCACCATTGTCGCCTGCGCATCATGTGCAATGGTAAAATGGAGAATTGTATCGTTAATGAGAATAGAATTTAATGAAGACTTGATTATTATCTCCTCGCAAATAAGCACTGACGTATCCTATATCATGTTGAAATTTCTTCCAAGTATCGCGATCGAAATATATCCCAGTAACCGATTTTTTGGATGGTTTAGTCGGAAGCAAACATAACGTCCCTGTTCAATATCTGCAGACGTACGTGAATATCTTTTGTATCAGAATTGTTGAGTGCGTAGGCTGCGGATAAAACCATGTAACTTTGGTTTCTCAACATGGTAGATACGGCGTTGTTGTTACGATCGTTCCTGATATCACTGATTATGTTAGAATCCACTATTCTTGTATGTACATAAATTTTCCGTTAATATATAAAACACCCACGTATAATATATCTTTTATAGCAGCGCAATGCAGACTTGTTAGAAATACGAATTAGCGGATTTTGCTCAAATTAGACAAAACCCCTCTTGAAAAACGCGAGAAATAGTGGGGAAAAACTTCGTGTTTGTGTGCAAAATTTTAAATTACTTGAAATAAATTGCGTGATCCTGTCATTAAAGAAAAATATCACCTTTCCAGAATTTCCCGAGGTTAAAATGTAAAAAAGGAAAAATCGTCAAATGTATTGTATTCCTTGCGGTCTTCAAGTTATCGGTTTACAACTACGCGTTGCAAAAGTTTTTATATGCAAGTAACATTAGTGTAAAAAAAAACGACGTAACTATTAATGAACTAGAAAATAGATGTAATTTAAGCGTTAAAGCAGACGACCGATATTCTAAATCAAATTTCCTTAGTATTTCCAGACCTTTGGAAAGCTCTAAAATGAAAAGACGGTCATATTTGATTGGCGGGAAACCCGCTAATCACCTTTTTTATATAGGTCCTTTTCGCTCCAAATCAGGATGTAACGATGGGTACGCGACGCAATCCACTAGCAATGTCGACAATGGAAGAAAAGAAGTAAACTGATACGTGTAATGATTATGATGATGACAATTCTGGAACGACTAATCGAAAAGCTCGCATCGCATATGTATTTTATGATTCCGAAAAGAGGCAAGACGATAAGTTCAAAGGCAGCGGAAGCGTGAAAATGCACATAGCGTCTCTTGTCTTCGCGTAACAGTTATGCGAAGAGTTCACGGGTGAAGACGACATGTTATCGTTGTGTCATTGCTACAGTACGCGAAAATGTATGTTTCGCATTGATCCCGTGTTGATTTCGCAATTTGTCAATTTCGCAGCGCGACCGACAAAAACATTCACACAAATCGTATTTGTATCGAGCATAACGCGAGCACGTTCGATACGCATTTATCTTGCGATATCTGGTCGAGAGCAATACTAAAATGAAACACAAAGTAATTTTAAACGGTACAAAAATGCTTTCAGTAGTCTGAACAAAATTTATCGATAGTATTAATTATATGCCCATACGTTTCCCGCTCTACCAAAAGATTTCGGACTTAAGGATACGCCCAATAAAGTTGTATTTCCTCATTTTTGTAACACTATAGAAAATCAGTCTTATGCCGGTTCGCTACCTGATATGCGATATTACTCATCGTGCACAATGAAATTCGACAAAAACGAACGATTTTTGGCGTGGTAGGCGGAAATGCACCGTAGAAATGTTGTATTTGATTTTTAGCGTTAGTTAGTGCGTTATTGTCATAACGCCGAAAATATTCTTTGACGAGTATGTATGACCTTCCGCAAAATTTTTCTACGTAAGGTAAACGTTTGATCGTACGAAAAATGTACACTACTGAAGCGAATTGTTTCTACCCGAGTAACAATTTCCCGTAAAACCTTTTGCACGAGAAACAGATAGGAATCATATCTTCGAACGGATATAGACTAATAACTAATAAACAATCGCGGAAAGCTCTTTAATGTTTATCATAGAAGGAGTGGGAACTCGATCATCCTATAATTCATGTGGAAAGAGACCGGGGACTTTGGTTGATCGAAGCCATCTACGTTGATGGGAATCACGAGACCTCGGATCCGCCGCAGCGAAAAGTGTTGCAGTTTTGCAGCTGTTTCTGGCTCGGTTGCTTCCTATATTTTAATGTAAATCGTGATAGGGCGCTCTCGCTCGCGCATTGCAAGGATATAATCGATTCGTTACGAACAAACACTCGCAATGACATGGTGTCTTCGAGAAAAGGAATACATAATCAAGGTGAAGCGGGAGTGCGCTTTCGATGGCGAGTTACGTGAGAATCGAGAAATGCATGAATATCTTGAAGGAAATTGCATATCTTCGGAAACTACGATACTCGATCGCCGCGATACTTATTCGCGAGCTCATCCGGGGTCCGCGTCGTGCTGCGCAAGAAGCTCCTCATCTGCAGCGCTTCCCCGCGGATGTGCGCTCGTGTGAGCGCCGCGTCCATCGCGGAGGGTCCGGCGCGGTTGTAAGCTTATCATCGCGATACGACATGTAGCTTATCTATTTTTACTTATGAAACATTGCAGAAGGGTGGAATCGTTCTTTTTGCGGATTGTATATGGAATAGAAATATTTCTGCTCGTTGATCGTTTGCTGACCCACGTTTGTGGACCACGGAGTTGCAGGAAGACGATCTTCGTGAAGACTCTTCTTCACTAATTGCCCGAGATGGCCTATATTTGCTTCGACAGAATCTTGTTTTATGTCGAGTGACATAAGGCTTTTCGACAATTGTACCGAGAGGCGACGGAGGCTAGGCGAAGCGTCGGTGAAAACGTTCGCGCCGGAAAATCGAGGAACCGATGGGCAAGCGTATTTCAGGAGGGCATACGGTGCCTTGACGATTACTAAAACGGCCAGATTTAAAAAAAATAGAGATAATCGTTGATCTTATGGGACGATCGTCATCGTGCGACGTAATCGTGGATCTGTTTACTAAGGTAAGTCACCACAGTCAGTATCTCTGTGTAATACTCATCTCGTAAAATTGATTTCATTAAGGACGAGGACAACAAGAAATTTCCTTCAACATGGATAACATCGTAGTGTTTAACAGCCCACGTGATCGTGCTGAGATATGTCACATAACGCCTCAGGTTTATCCAAACGATTCAAAGTTTCTAGAAGAAGCCTATCACGACGCTACTTCAACCACTCTCCGATATCTGTTGCTCGATCTGAAACAATCCAGTCCGAGCGAGTATCATATCCGCACATGCATCTATCCTTCCGATATTGCACACTACGTTTACGTACCACGTAGATTCTCCAGAAGTTTCGTATTAACACTATGTCGTCCGGCGACACCATGTTGGTGTCGTGCAAAAACTATCGCGCAAAGGCCGACGACACTACGTTGGTGTCGTGCGCAAAACTATCGCGCAAAGGCCGGCGACAGCATTGTGGTGCCGTTTGTGTTTTGATTGTGTACTGTTGGTGTTCTGTTTGTGTTCTATTTAAGTAACAATAAGTTACAGACATAAGCGTGTTTTTTATTTTTATAAGTATTTGTGTCCCTTGATAATGGCAGACGAAAGCTATTACATCGCGTGCTTCCAATCATGATTCGATCGACAGACTTTCCGGTCAGCTAAAGCAACACCAGCTAATACAAATTTCCGAAACCGATAAACGAAAACAAAGAAAGTGCCAAGTATGTTCCAAAAACAAAAAAAGAAGGACAACAAATTTAATGTGTAAGTCTTGTGGAGTCGCGTTACACCTTGGAGATTGTTTTGCTTCATATCATCTAAAAGAGAAATACTAAGTACCCAATAAAATATTAATAATTAAATAAATATATAATACAAAAAAATGTTACATTTATTTACATATATCCTCGAAATTTCATAAAAATAGTGGGACTGGATTGAAAACTAATAAGAACTGACGATTTATGATCTCCCGAAAACCTCGAAAAACCGCCGGCGACAAGCGAAATGATCTGAGTTAGTCCTACCGGCGCCAGACAAAACAATCCCGATTAGACGTGTGGACGGCATAGTGTTAACATGTTGAACGCCCAACGTAGATCGGATACGTATCTCCCCGGGCCCAAATTTATGCTGAACCGCAGTGTCACGCGTTACCAATATATGTGCTTTTAATTAATCTGTTTTTCTAGCGTAACATGAATGGTTTTCGAAGCAATTTCTTTTCTCATTTTTAATCTCTATGCAGATTCATTTCATTTTAAAACTTTTTATAAATTGTTTTAGAAAATATCACTAAAGAATAAGATAATGTGAGAATATTTTTGTTTTTGGGAGGGTATGAGAGGCTGTAAAAATAATGTTATTTATCTATATATGTGTTTATATATGTTAATATTATAATATATTTGTGTCACAAATGGAAACTATCGCAAGTTACTTATCAAATTCTGCTAAATTGGACAAAAAAGCGTTACCCGAAATTGGGTGACGAGATCTCCACGGAAAGATAGTCGTTATTTAGATTTGGGTGACGTGACGATCAATATGTTAAATTCAGTACACGCGAACCTACTGCGAAAGGAACGAATCTACCTCTCTGCAATGTTTCGTAAGTAAAAGTAAATATGCTACGTCTCGTATTGCAGTGATAAGCTGACAACTGCGCCAGGCCCTTTATGGCGGCCGTGGTGCTCGCGCGAGCACACATCCGCGGAGGAGTTCTGCAGCTGAAGAGCTTTTGCGCGGTGCGACGCGGGTCTCCGGATGAACTTTTTCGAGCGGTGCGACGCGAGCTCGACCGCCCATGAGCTCTCTCAAGCCGCGCGACGCAGGAGCGGGTCGCGCTGGATGAGCTATCTCGCGCGGCCGTATTATTGCGCGGTCGAAAGCTTATTTTAGCGCCTGGGGAGAAATACAGTTCGTATTTTCTCAAGCGCTAGGGGAAAAAATACAATCTGTATTCTGCCATGCGTGCTCGTCTGTGCTTATCACGTTGTTTCTTATTTCGTTTTTATTCTATGATTTTGTAAATTTTATTGTTTTCATTGAGCTTAGAGTAGGAAAGGAAGGGAGGAGATGAAAAATGAGTGATACTCGCTTATATACTTACTACACATTTTTATTTTTTGCATTTTCCATATATTTACAAAACTTTTTAAGTGTTTATTATACAAATTTCACTTGGGAAATACTCGCTTTATTTAGCAAAGGTAAAAGCGGGTGTATACATGTATTTAACACTTTATGGACATTTTCTTATATTAGATGTACATTAAAATACATTAGATTTTCGCCCGCTAAGAATGAAATTAAAAATAAGAACCGATATAGATCCTGCAAGGAGGAAGAAGAAGGAGGAGTACGCTGTATTATTCGATGTTCGTTACTTTTCCATGCGGTACAGAATGCTAAAGTTAAATCAACGTTTGAAATGTCAACATCTGTGCACAGAACTTCACCTCGTTTTTCGTGGCGATATTGTGAAACGTTGTTCCCCGAATTGTTCTAAATCTTAGCTATCACACTTTGCTCCAACTCCACTTCTTCCTGCTCGTTCTCCGCACCCTTCTTTTGTCGCACTTGATTTGATTCTCTTTAACTGATAACATAGATTTTATGGTATTAATATTAAGCAGCTACAAGTTTTCTAAATTTAAGGTTATTCCTTCTACTTTGCACAATTCTTGCGTGCCCTCTTTCGCATTGCGAACGTACGTGTAAAATTTCGGTCCACCTTATACAAACGCTTCGATGAAATTACCGCGATCATAACTCTCGAGCTTATTCGTCATGTCATTCAAAAAATTACCCGTACGTGGTATTCGTCGAGATTGCCGGTGCTCAAATAAATACAAGAATCAATATCGTAATATAACACACAATAATCTAATTTTTCTAAATACGAATAGGATTTCATCTTTGCCTGAGCTATAGTGTTGGCGGCTATTACGATGTTGGTCATGGATGCATCAAAGCACGATCGCCTCTTTTCGTATTTGTCCCGAAACATATACCAGGTGTAGAAGTATGAAACCGGAATTTTTTTGTAGAAATTACACGTCTGTTGTTTGAAAATGATAAAAAATATTTTATTCAAAATAATGTCCATTGTTATTTATACATTTTTCCCACCTATCCGGCAGTTTATGAATGCCACGCCAAAAAAACATTTCTTTTTTTGAAGTGAACCAGCTATCGAGCCATTTTCGTACATTTTCATACGAATTGAAGCGTTGTTCAGCGAGAGCGTGTCCCATTGATGCGAATAGATGATAATCGGACAGAGCCAAGTCTAGAGAATAAGCCGCATGCGTTAGTATTTCGCAACTGAACGTCTCGATCGTTTCCCTGACCCGTTTTGCTGTGTGTGATGGGGCATTATCATGGAACAAAATGACTTTGTGTTGCCTTTTTCTATATTCCGGTCGTTTTTTACGCAATGCTTGATTCAAGTCGATCATTTGTTGTTGGTAGCGATCAGTGTTAACTATTTCACCAGGTTTTAGCAGCTCATAATAGATTACAGCATTCTGATCCCACCAAACACAGAGCATTGTCTTCTTTCCAAAGCGATTGCAGTGGATGTCGATGGTTCGCCTGGATTCACCCATGATTTCAGACGCTTAGGATTCTCAAAATATATATCAATTTTTCATCACCTGTCATAATACGATGGACTTTCTTTTGTATCTGTCGAGCAGCATTTCACAAGTGGTTTTTCGATTTTCCTGCTGTCTTTAATTCAGTTTGTGCGGAACCCATTTTCCCACTTTCTGAATCTTTCCCATGGCTTTCAAACGAATTAAGACAGCTTTCTGCTGTTATATTCAATTCATCCGCGAGTTCTTGTTGAGTTTGAATATCATCTTCATCCAATAAGGCTTGCAATTCGTTGTCTGCAAACTTTTTCGGTGGTTTCCCAAGCTCTTTGTTTCTCATGTCATAATCACCACTTTTGAATTTTTTGAACCACTCGAAACACTGTGTTTTACCAAGAGCATGTTCACTGTAAGCTTCGACAAGCATTCGATGCGATTCTGCAGCAGTTTTCTTCAAATGATAACAAAAAACCAATGCTGTCCGCAAATCGTAGATCGTAGGCACAAAACTCGACATGTTTAAGGTTATAGGAAAATATACCGGTGTATGGAACTTGGGTTGTTGTGTGTTGAAAATCTTCATCAGCTGTTAGAGGGAGATGATGGCGCTGCAGAAGCGGTCTTACGGTCNTTCTTCAAATGATAACAAAAACCAATGCTGTCCGCAAATCGTAGTTCGTAGGCACAAAACTCGACATGTTTAAGGTTATAGCAAAATATACCGGTGTATGGAACTTGGGTTGTTGTGTGTTAAAAATCTTCGTCAGCTGTTAGAAGAAGATGATGGCTCTGCAGAAGCGGTTTTACGGTCCCTAAACTGATGGCTAGCACCATCTATAGGGAAATTCATGTTTCATACTTCTACACCTGGTATTATCTCGTTTACGGGTAATATGCTTATAGTTTTGTGTTCCTGACTTGTGAACAGAAACATAAAATTTTCCTGTCTTCTAATTATCTAGATATTTGGGAGATTGGGTCATTGGCCGTATTTTCCCCAGAAAAAAGTTAAGACTTATTGGGAGTACAAATTAGTTCAGTCCGTCTTCAAAAGATGGCTCTGGCTGTTATGAATGTTTCATAGTGACAGCTGATTTCAGTGGTTACAGAGAGGTTAGACAGCTGTCAATAATATTCAGTTTATATCGCTTTGAGTTTCATAGAAAACCCCTGTTTTTTACTGTGTTGAATATGTCAAATTTTGTGGTAACTAAGCAGCATTAGCTGGAGGTATTAGTTTTCTGTTTTAATTGGTAGAAAAGTGCAGCTAAAACGCATCGAATGCTTGTAGAAGTATATAGTGACAATGCTCCAACTGATAAATCATGTAGGAAATGGTTTCGACGTTTCAAGAATGTTGATTTCAGTGTTGAAGACAAGCTTCGCTCTGGACAGCCAAAAAAATTCGTAGACAAAAGATTGGAGGCATTACTCTGTTACAACCTGGCGATTCCATTACGGGCCATCGGTATAGGCTACAATTGATTCGTTTGAGCCATGCATTACGAGAAAAACGGCCGGAATACGAGCAAAGACTTGACACAGTTATTCTTCTGCATGATAACGCTCGGCCTTATGTCGCAAAAGTCGTAAACAATTATTTGGAAACGCTCAATTGGGATATTTTACCGCACCCGCCGTATTTGCCGGACATTGCTCCTTCTGATTACTGGTTGTTCCGGATGCAGCACGATTTAACAGGTTACCTGTTCATTTCTTTTGCAGAAATCGAAAATTGGCTCCTAAATTGGCTCCTCCTTAGATCGCCTCAAAAGACGAAACTTTTTTTCGAGATCGAATTCGAAAATTGCCTGAGAAGTGGGAAAAAGTAGTAGTCAGTGATGGACAATACTTTGATTAATCTTTTCAATCATTTTGTTCTGAAATAAATGTATTTTTGACCACAAAAAAGCGGACCGAACTAATTTGTACTTCCAATAGTTTCGTGACCAAGTGTATGCCGGAATTCGGAGTGATATTGCTACGATCGAGAAGGATACTTTCGATTTTCTCGTATTTTAGAGGATATCGTTCTTTTGCATTTTTGTCATCTACGCATTCCATCGGCCATCCGCTGGCCTCTTGATTCAACTAGAGAAAGCAATTGATATATTCAGTAAGCAACACTCCCTGTCGCATGTCAGGAACGTACCGCGTAATTTGATAATTCCATATCTCGCTCACTTTCATAACGGAGTAACCCTTCTCAATAGTCTTACGTAGTTAACACGATAAATATGTACCTTCGAATTCTCGATCGGCGAAGTGAATACACTTGGCTTTAGAAAATTTTTCGCAGCAGCTACGGCAGAGTGTAAATAATAATTTTCTGCGCATGCGAAAAGGGAACAAAGTAATTGCGGGATGAAAGGAATACCGCGTAGGAAGGACCTTATACTGAAAAGTCAAAGTTAAAATTGGGTGCTTCGCTAATGAAGCTGAAACATTCATCACCGATATAAATGTCGGAACCCCCCAGCGAAGGAAAACCCGTCTTTTATAAGTATGGGTATAGAGAACATACGTCCACATAACATATATTCTACGGGCTCGTAACGTCGCATTGTGTCAGAGTATTCCCCGTGCAACCTCTGTGGTAAGTATCGCGCACTCTCATGGTGTACTCCCTTTTTCGGAGACACCATGTCATTGCGAGTGTTTGTTTGTAACGCGAATCGACTGTATCCTCGCAATATGAGAACGAGAGCGTCCTATCACGATTTACATTAAAATATAGGGAGCAACCGAGCCAAAAACAGCTGCAAAACTGCAACACTTTTCGCTCCGCGGATCAGAAGTCTCGTAATTCTCATCAATGAAGGTGGCTTCGATCAACCAATGTCCCCGGTCTCTTTTCGTGTGAATTATAGAATGATCAAGTTCCCGTTCCTTCTATAATAAACATTGAAGAGATTTTTGCGATTGTTTATTAGTTATTAGTCTATATCCGTTTGAAGATATGATTCCTATTTGTTTCTTGCTCAAAAGCTTTTTGAGCGACGGGAAATTGTTATGCTTATCGTCTTGTCCCTTCTCGAAATCATAAAATACATATGCGATGCGAGCTTTTCGATTAGTTATTCCAGAATCGTCATCATCATCATCATTACACGTATCAGTTTACTTCTTTTCTTCCATCGTCGACATTGCTGGTGGATTGCGTCGCGTACCCATCGTTACATCCTGATTTGGAGCGAAAAGGACCCATATAAAAAAAGTGATTAGCAGGTTTCCCGCCAATCAAATATGACCGTCTTTTCATTTTAGAGCTTTCCAAAGGTCTGGAAATACTAAGGAAATTTGATTTAGAATATCGGTCGTCTGCTTTAACGCTTAAATTACATCTATTTTCTAGTTCATTAATAGTTACCTCGTTTTTTTTTACACTAATGTTACTTGCATATAAAAACTTTTGCAACGTGTAGTTGTAAACCGATAACTTGAAGACCGCAAGGAATATAATACATTTGACGATTTTTCCTTTTTTACATTTTAACCTCGGGAAATTCTGGAAAGGTGATATTTTTCTTTAATGACACGGTCACACAATTTATTTCAAATAATTTAAAATCTTTCACACCCGCATGACATTGCTGGTGGATTGCGTCGCGTACCCATCGTTACATTCTGATTTGCAGCGAAAAGGACCCACAAAACAAAAGTGATTAGCGGGTTTCCCGTCAATCAAATATGACCGTCTTTGGATTTTAGAATTGCGCTAAGGTAAGAGATTACTAAAGATATCTAATATACATCATTGTTTGCTACAATTCTTAAATTACATTTAATGCAATAATAGTTAACAGGATATTTTTTTACTTTAAAATTATATGCGTATATGTAGTTTTGAAACGCGCAGTTCTTAATCAATAACTTGAAGGCCATTAGGATCAGAATTTTAGGATTATTCCTTTTACCATAATGGCAAGGGAAAATTCTGGTTAGGTATTCATTTTTAGATATTATTAAATAAAACGGTTACACAATTTATTTTAAGTTATTTAATATTTTTCATATATTCACGAAATTTTTCGCCACTTTCTTTTTCGATTCTCAAGAAGAATTTTTTCTAATTTGAACAAAATCCGCAAATTCAAATTTCTACCAAGTCTGCGTTGTGCTGCTATAAAAGATATATTATACGTGGGTATTTTATATTTTAACGAAAAATCTTTGTAAATAAAAGAATAGTGGCTTCTAACGTAATCAGTGATATCAGGAACAATCGTAACAACAACGCCGTATCTACCATGTTGAGAAACCAAAGTTACTTGGTTTTATCCGCATCCTACGCATTCAACAATTACGATACAAAAAGCATTTGCATTGGTCTGCGGATATTGAACGAAGACGGTATGTTTGCTTGCGATTAATCTAACCGAAAATTCGACTGCTTTCATTTATTTCGATCGGGATACTTGGAAAAAATTTCAAGAAATGTAGAACAGGTCAGTACCTATGTGCGAGGGGATAATAATTTAGAATACAGCAGATCCTATTCTGATAAACGGCACAATTCTTCATTATACCACTGTACATAATGCGCAGGCGACTATGGTGAGTTATCGTCAAAAGAGAAGGGAAGAAACAACATTGGCAAACGATTCTGTGGCATTGTCATTTGCACCTACAAAGAAGCCGATGAACTTTCACCCCGTCTATATTGATGCGCAAAACATCTTTTGAATGTCTCGAAAATGCTATGAAATGTGTGAACGCATGATGCGCGCCATTAGATTCGTTTGCAAATCTAGTGAACGATGGCGCGCAATTTCTATGAAAAGAAATAGAACTAAATCTATCTATGTGTTTTGTGAACGAAGATTTAAAACAAACTTGACGATCAATATCGTGACATTGAGTAAAATTTACAACGGCAAATAAAAAGTTTAGAATTTCGGATAGCCATTTTGAAATTTTAGTTCATGAACTAACTTCTACACATTCGAAAGAAGTTGTTAAAATAACTATGACAAACACCATATTTTACAAATAAAACTTTGCAAAAAATGCGAAATTTTAAAATTAAATTATAGATTTCCACTTTTAAAATAGTATGTGCTTCTTAATGTCTTACAATCTTTTTCCTCCCTTGCGCAATCATTAATAAATTTTTCATGCTTAACTTTTTCTCAAATGAGCGAGACGGAAATTTACACCGTTGAAGCTTTCTGTTATATCACGTCAAATAAATTTGGAATTTTCTTGTATTTCAAACATGTTTCAAAATTCTTTTCCATTTTTTTCAAAATCCTCTGTGAAACGCATCTACATAAAATTAGTAACATCGTGTTACATGAAAATGTACTTAATGTTTTCACCGCGGAGCATGTATACTAAACTTATGATATAGGGATTAAAAAAAAATTTGAGCATAAACCAATTTATTTTAAGTTATTTAATATTTTTGAACCATTATTGAAATTATCATTATTAAAAATATCATTGTTGAAATTTATCGAAGGAAGCGTACTAGTTAAAATATTATTCAGGTTGCAACTCTCTTACGGAGCCGATACAAACAAAATTTTTGATCTACATATTCAAAAATCTCATATAATTGCTTACTGAATCCTTTCGAGACACGCGCAGGAATAAATAATTTTATCTGACGACGTGCACGTTTCTCCACTCCCAAGTGCGTTACCTGAAAATATGTTCAAGGATTTTTCAATCGTAGAGTCGATATATAAAAAATGTTTACGATGTAGGTGTTAGAGAAACAATATAGTAGTCACTTAACTGACAATGTTTACGTTCTCCTTGCAAGCTACTTCTTTTACGCATCACAGCTGACACGCGGTTGACTGGCCACAATTCAAAACTTGCGTTGCAAACGGGCAATTATAACGATGCACCATAGCAGACATTGTGACAAAAAATAAATCCCGCCCTCTTTTCCGCCAAATTCTCTCCCCACCGCGTCTCCCTCCTCTCTCTCGCTCCTGTCCCTTGCCCTCGTCATTATCTAGTCAGTCCGCACCTTACCAACAAAAAGCCAAGACAGAGGAGTCAGGGATCGCAAATTTTTTGTTAAAATCATCACTCGAAAAATACAAATTAAAACTTTGATCCTCTCTTCCCTACATACAAGGGCAAAGTGAAAAGTTCTCGGCCTGACCCAGAAATGGCATTCCAATCGGCGAAAGTTTACGTTTCCTGCCTGCCCGCACATATCATTAGTTTGTATGACAAGCTTCAACTTGTTCGCTCAAGTAGTTTGTGTAAACGAGTCTTTGCAGTACACGTCTTGCGCGTGTTTCGTTAAAATGGATAAATTTTAATATCGTGCGGTCATAAAATTCTTCGTTTTGGATGGGTTAGCCCCTAAGGAAATTCATCCGAAGTTGACAAAAGTTTACGGGAATTCTGCTCCTTCAATCTCAATCGTTAAAAAGTGGGCAGCTGAATTTAAACGTGGTCGCACGTCGCTCGAAGATTACCCACGTGAAGGACGGCCAAAAACTGCAACCACACCGGAAACTATCGAAAAGGTGCACAATATCGTGTTGGACGATAGGCGAGTAAAAGTGTGTGAGATAGCTGAGGCCGTGGGCATATTGGAAGAAAGGGTGCGAAACATCTTGCACGAAGAATTAGGTATGTGAAAGCTCTGCGCAAGATGGGTGCCGCATTTGCTGAATGCGGATCAAAAGCAAATGCGCAAACGACATTCACAGGAATGTTTGGATCGATACAAGAGGGATCCGACCGATTTTGTGCGGCGATTTGTCACCATGGATGAGACATGGGTCCACCACTACACGCCAGAAAACAAACAGCAGTCGACGCAGTGGGTGGAAGCCGGTGGTTCAGCGCCAAAGAGCGAAGTCGATCGCATCTGCCGGAAAGGTCATGGCCAGTGTGTTTTGTGATGTCAAAGGGATCCTGTTAATTGATTACCTTGAAAAGGGCAGAACAATTACAGGCGAATATTACTCTAACCTTCTTGATCAGCTCGATGTCAAAATTCGCGAGAAGAGGCCTGGCTTGAATAAGAAAAAAATCATCTTTCACCATGACAACATACTTGCACATAAAAGTGTGTTGGCAATGGGAAAACTGCGGGATTTGAGGTACGATTTGCTCGGCCATCTTCCCTATTCTCCTCATTTGGCACCCTCGGATTTCCATCTCTTCCCAAACCTGAAGAAATTTGTTTCTGGAAAGCGCTTTGCGTCCAAAGAAGAAGTTGAGAGGGCCGTAGATGAATATTTTAACAGTCTTCCAGAATCTCACTTCCGGGAAGGAATACTGATGTTGGAGAAACGCTGGACCAAGTGTGTTGAAGTCAAGGGAGATTATGTAGAAAAATAAAATCGCTTTTTAACTGAAAATCACAGTCTTTCATTGTCAGGCCGAGAACTTTTCACCTTGCCCTTGTATATTCGAGGACGGTCTGATAAGTAATAGGATTTGAAATGAGTACGCCATATTTCAGAAAAATTTCGATTTATTTTTCAACATAGTCCCCTTTTACTATTACATATTTCTTCTAACGGTTCTGTAACTTTTTAGTGCCGTCTAAAATATATGATTGTTCAAACTCTACATAATAGGCATCTACCTTCGAATGATGACCTCTGAATTCAACGTGAATTTCTTCTTTGTGTATCATTTTTTCCTGTTGGGAAACAGGCAAAACTCGCTGGAGGCCAAATCTGGAAAATACGACAAATTGGTGAGCAGTTCGTATCTCAATTCGACCAGATTAGCTGTAGCGATTACGGATGAAAGTGCTGGAGCATTGTCGTGATGAAACGGGACTTTCTTCTTTGCAAGATGAGGCCGTTTTTTTTCAGTTTCACGTCGAATCGTCCCAGCATCTTATTGTAGTATTGACCCTTGATAGATCTTCCCTTGTCCAAATAATCGATGAGAATTACACCGCGGGCATTCCATAATATCGTTGCCATAACTTTTCCGGCCGATGGGGCCGTTTTGATTTTCTTTGGATCTCTTTCACCAGGTAAAGTCTACTGTTTAGACTGTTGTTTGGTCTCTCGTATATAGTAATGGACCCACGTTTCATCTACTGTCACAAAACAACACAGAAACTTCGCCTTATTGCGCTGAAGCTCCAGACACATCTTTGAAGTGACTACCCGATTTCGTTTTTGGTCCATGGTGGGCAACCCATCGCGCCAATAGCTTTCTCATGTGCTATATATCATGTATGATATGTCCTGTGCGTTCTTTCGAGATCTTTATTATGTCTGCTATTTCACGCACCTTCCACCGACGATCGGCCAATATGATATCGTGCATTTTTTTTACAAAATCATTGATAGTAACTTCTTTTGGCCACCCGGGACGGTTATCATCAAAGACGGATGTGCGACCACGACGAAACTCGGCGTACCATTTAAAAATAGTTTTCTCGAAGGAGCAACACTCCCGTAAACGGATTCCAATTTTTTTGGACTTCTTCACACGTTTTCCCATCCAAATAAAGAAAACGAATCACCGAATGATATTGCTATTTTTCTATATTGACGACAATGGCTGAGGCGTTCATTTTAATCGGCTGTCAACAAAAAACTAATGGACGGATAAGGAAATGTTGACAAGCATTGTTTGAAAGATGGGGCTATATGATGGTAAAACCGGTTTCGCTGCAGTGGCGCCACCATGCGAAAATCCTACTATTCATCAGGCCGCCCTCGTACACTTCTCCGTATATAGCGACGGATACGGGCCTTCGGGGCAGTTTCCGACGCTAAACTCCCCGTGTCTTCCTTCTAGAAAAATCTGGAATTTGATAAAAAGTCAGATGCACGTGGCGATAAAAAATTCTCGGAGTCTAGTCTCCACCACTTTTTCTCAGTCTCCCATCCACTGGTGTACTAGAATACCCCCGCCACCTCCCCTTACATTAAACCACGCCTCTGGCACCATACTACAAGATTTAGAAAAAAAGAGTTAAATAATGATCCCTGCTTTACTCTTTTGTGTAAAAATGTTGACGATATGTTATGTACAGTTATATACATGTTATGTATTGTTACAGCTGTTCCTCTCTCGTTTTCCGGACTACTTTAGATATATTTTATTCTTTTCATCACAAAGGCTTAAGTTTACTATAGAGATTGGTGTGTATAAAAACATAAATTTTATTTGACTTAACAATGACTGTGGTAAGCAATTCTGTTTTAACTTGTTTCACAAATATATATTTTCTGGGAGATATTTAAACTTTTACTTATGACATCCAAATTGCCAAAAGAAAGGTATTTCTTAATTATGAAATATTATTAATTATGAAATTATTGAATATGGCTTTTTTATTGTTACACCCTTCATATCATCAAAAAAATTTGAATCTGGTGGCAGAAGTATTTATTAAGAAATGGATATTCGATAAATTTTATTTTCTCAATTATTAGACTTAGGTTATTTAAGCTTATTAACCCCTTGCCTAACGATTTAAGTTCCGATGGTGTGGGCCATAAGTGACTGCAAAATCGGTTACACGTCGAACCATTCACGGTTTAGCTGATCATTCGAAGTTGTGCAAATCGCAGACGTCCTATGATTTGTCAATATGTGTAAGGCACAATTAACTTTGCTTTGCAAGATGTCTGATAAATAATTACGACCAATTGATCATTGATCAAAAAAGGTTTATTGTCTTGAAGTAAATAATAAATGAATAATGTTTTAATTTTAATTTCTAAATAAACAGATATTAAAAAATATCATTGTCTTAATAAAATTTACAAAAATTTAATAATTTTCGATCCTATGACATCTTTCAAAACATGTTGGTACATGTAATGTTGCGTGTAGCCCGATCAGTTCTACAACGGAGCTCTACAACAGAGACTCACGTCTCTGAGATGTAGCGCGGTCGACTTACCACGTCTCTGATAAGACTTATTCATGTTCGACGCGATCAACATACCACGTCTCTCATACGACTTGTTGATGTTTGGTCCGGTCGACATATCACGTCTCTGACACGACATTGTAAGCTAAGGGGTTAACAATACCTATAGAAAAGATATTTTAGATAGAAATAACAGAGAAGACCACAGACAGATGAGTAATAACAACTGCTTCTTCATTTGCATTTTTATTATTAGGTTGGTGCATATGAAATGTCGGATTCTTAAGTGATTGTATAAAACTGTATATCTTTCTTCAAAAGCTGTTTATTCAATCAAAGTATGCTCCATTCGCTTCAATACACTTCTCCCAACGAGATTTTAAAGCGTAGATGCCTGTCTTAAAAAAATTTTGGTCTTTAGAATTAATAAACTCTGATATCGAGTTTTTTAGACTGTCTTCATTTTCATGGTGTTTGCCTCTTAAAAACAGCTCTAAATGCTTGAAAAAATGAAAATCGGTCGGCGAGAGATCCGGTGAATATGGTGGATGCTGCAAAACTTCATATTCCAGTTCGTTCAGTTTCGCAATTGTTTTGTGCGATGTGTGCGGCCGAGCGTTGTCATGGAGCAGTAGCGGGCCATGCCGATTCACAAGCGATGGGAGTACAATTTGGTGTCTCAATATCGTTGTATGGTCAACTTTCATCCTGATAGCAAGTTCCCTCGTGGATACGGCTGGATCCGCTTCCACTAGAGCCTTCAGGTCATCATTATTCACAGACGTTTTGGGTCTTCCGCGCGGCTCATTTTGCAGTGAAAAATCGCCAGTCCGAAATTTTTCGAACCAACGCTGCACTTTCCGATTGTTAACCGTATTCTCCCCAAACGCTTGGTTTATGTTGCGTGCAGCTTTTGCAGCACTATTACCAAGTTTGTACTCATATAAGAAAATGACGCGAATGTCGGCAGAATTCATATCGGTAATAAACTCAAAAGAAATAAAAAAGGGAAGACCTTCGAGAAAACCTATTTTGTTGAAATGAGTCTCTGGCAATGGACAATACGAGTATGAATGAGGTTATGCCAAATACAAAAGTATAACGAAAACAGGGAGGAAAACGTCCGCATGTAAAGAGAATGCGACATTTCATACGCACCAACCTAATATTAAAATTTTTGCACATCTAAGAAACAACGTTAATGATTTTGATTTTAAGTTTGCATATGTAGAAGTTAATAAGCTCAATAACATCGTTAGGGTCCATAAAAATACATTAACAAGATCAAAATAATGTAGTTTACAAGATGAATTGTAAAAATTGCAATTTCTCGTATATGAGACAAACTGATAGAAAGTTACTTATCTAAGTAAAAAAAATTTATCAACCAAATAAAATACTATCCGTTCAATCTGTCAGTAATTTCTGAGCACAGACTTTTTCATAACCATGTATTTAATTGGAAGAATGTGAACATTCTAGACTGAGAACAATATTATTTTACACAAAATATTTCTGAAATGATTTTTAATAAATCACAAATGTTTTGCTTAAATTTAAAATCAGATACTGATGGTTTGAACAACACACATGTCAATAATATTAATAAATTTTTAAAAAATTTGAATGTTTCCAGGATATTTATCACAAATACAATTAATATAATACGTACATACAAATACATTTAAACATTTGTTTTTCTGGCAAGTTAATGTTATTGTGGTATATATCAGGTTGTTTAATAAATCTTTAGAATGTCATATTAGCGGTGTGGCCACCTCCAACGCGCCATGAATTTCCAGTAGTGCCAACCTTCAAACCTCTCACTACACAATTGCAGACTGCTATGACAATCAGTATATTTGTGACAGCCACCAAAAGCACATAATGTCTGATATTTTGTAAAAATGGAAAAAAACTGAAATTCGTGCAGTGATTAAGTATTTTTATGTGAAAGGTTTGCAACCGCAAAAATAATTGAGGACTTCCAAAAAACTTTGATGGTGTTTGCTCTGTCGAATGCAACCGTATATAACTGAATTGCTAAGTTCCAACGTGGTCATACCAGCACATTGGATGCACGACGCAGTGGTCGTCTAAATGAGGTGACACAAGAATGAGTGAAAAAATCCATGATATCGTGTTGGATAACCCCAAAGTGAAATTGTATAAACTATCTGCGGCTGTGAACATTTTATCTGAACGTGTGTTCAATATCCTACACGAACATTTGGGAACATAAAGGAAAGCTAACTACGAGGTGGATGCCGCGATTACTAACAATCGATCAAAAACATGAACGAGTTCGCACTTCTCAGCAATATTTGGACATGTTTAGGCGCAAATCAAAGGAATTTTTGCGTCGATATATTACCGTTGATGAACCATGGATCCACCATTATACGCCTGACTCGAAACAACAGTCGGCATAATGGGTTCCAAAAGGTGGAAATGCTCCGAAACAAAAACTAAAGACGCAAAAATAGGCTGAAAAGGTTCTGGCTACTGTGTTTTGAGATACACATGAAATAATCCTTATCGATTTTCTTGAAAAAGGAAAAACAATCACAGAAGAATATTATGCATCTTTACTGGACCGATTGATTGATGAAATGAGGAAAAAATGGCTCATTTAGCGAAGAAAAAAATTCTCTCTCAAGACAATGCACTAGCTCACAAATCGGTAAAAACAATGACAAATTGAACGAATTAAAGTATGAATTGCTCCCAAAACCATCGTATTCTCTAGATCTGGCGTGTGACTTCTACCTGTTTCCAAATCTCGAAAGACGGCTCCTGGGAAAGAGATTTGCTTCAAATAAAGAGGTTGAGTGGGAAACAGAAGCATATTTTGGCGGTTTAGAAACTTCTTATTATTTGGAAGGCTTGAAAAAACTAGAAACTCGTTGGACTCGGTATATTGTGCTAAAAGGAGATTATGTTGAGGAATAAAGTTGAGTTTTGTTAACAAAATGTTTTTTTCACTTTTATTTTAAGGACTTATTAATCAACCTGGTACTAGGTTATATGAATACCTGTACTCAGAATATTTATGTTTGAGGATGGCGTTGTATAAAGAAGCGATTGAATCGTCAGATAGATAAACTTTGGAGATTTCATGGCACTAAACAAGATGCGTAATTTATTTAACTATTTGACTTTTTTCATTTCCATAGTTAATTACTCCACTTTCACAGTTTCTGGAACCTTGATTTGCTGCTTAATAGATTCTCATTATACTCAGCGAATTTTCACTGTTTCGGTCGGTTAACTGATGTGGTAAATTTGCATTGATCTTTAGATATCTAAACCTTCAATTGTTTGTCGGACACATCGCTTGCGCGTTGACTTTACTAAGAATTCTATAACGTATGTTTTTTTTTCTTTCTATTTTATATTGAAATTATAATTTTTAATTTGCTAAGGATAGTCTGGAATGGGTCTGAAACATACGAAGGATTTTAAATATTATTGTATTAGTATACCAGGTGTATGCATAAGTTTTTTCCGGTTTAACTAAGAGATTGCGCCAGCGAAAAGTACGCAGCGTATTAATTTGACACATACGTCATTTTGTTCGTCTGACATTTAAAACTACAAACACACACAAGTTGAGTCCGTCAAAAACTAGCGTCTTTGTTTTATCGTTTAGTGATCATGTCGAGTTTTGTGCCTGAAAAAGAAAATTTGCGGCACGCATTGCTTTTCTTATTTAATCAAAAGAAAAAGCTGTTGAAAGTCATCGTTTGCAGAACGATGTAGAAACATATTGTGAACACGCTCCATCGATTAGAATATGTGAGACATGGTTTCGACAATTTAAAAATGGTGACTTCAATGTGAAAGACAGTGAGCGCTCTGGTAGACCACAAAAATGCGAAGACGAGCAATTGCAGGAGTTATTGGATGATGACCCAACTCAAACTCAACGGCAATTAGCAGAAGCATTACATGTATCACAAGAAACAATCAGCAGACGTTTACGAGCAATGGGAAAGATCAATAAACTCGGTAAATGGGTCCCACACAATTTGAATGAACGTCAAATGGAAAATCGCAAAGTCACTTGTGAAATGCTGCTTCAACGCCACGAAAGGAAATCATTTTTGTATCGAATTGTGACGGGTGACGAAAAATGGATTTATTTTGAAAACCCGAAGCGGAAAAAATCGTGGCTTTCACCTGGCAAAGCCGGTCCATCAACACCAAGGCCAAATCGCTTCGGCAAGAAGACCATGCTCTGTGTCTGGTGGGACCAGAGCGGTATTGTGTATTATGAACTCTTGAAGCCCGGCGAAACAGTTAATACACAACGCTATCGCCAACAAATGATTAATTTAAACCACACATTAATCGAAAGACGACCGGAATAGGCCAGAAGACATGGTAAAGTGATTTTGTTACACGACAATGTGCCGTCTCACACAGCAAAACCAGTGAAAGACACCTTGAAATCGCTTGGATAAGACATCCTTCTGCACCCGCCGTACTCCCCAGACCTGGCGCCATCTGACTATCACCTCTTCGCATCAATGGGGCACGCGCTCGCAGAGCAGCACTTCAGCAATTTCGAGGAAGTTGGAAAATGGCTCGACGAATGGTTTGCCGCAAAAGACAAGCAGTTTTTCT
Organism: Dinoponera quadriceps; assembly: GCF_001313825.1. Taxonomy (NCBI): domain Eukaryota; kingdom Metazoa; phylum Arthropoda; class Insecta; order Hymenoptera; family Formicidae; genus Dinoponera; species Dinoponera quadriceps. Next base: position 30,568 of record NW_014555783.1, read on the forward strand.
GGCATGGTATTCATAAATTACCTGAAAGATGGGCGAAATGTATAGAAGCCGATGACCAATATTTTGAATAAAAAAAAATTAATTTCCTTTTAAAATAACGTTTTTTTTTACCAAAAAACCGGAAAAAACTTATGCATACACCTGGTAAATTACTGACATTACATTCGCTGTTACATCGGCATTAGACTCTGGTTTGTTTATTATATTTACGTTTCTTATTTCACTGGATTGTACTCCACCAGAATCTTAATTTCTTCTTTTTCTAGTACCATATCTGCGGCCAGGCACAAGATGACCTCTTCCACATGCCTGTGATGCACATGTTGATTATACACAGGCATATGGGACCTAAAGTTTAACGCCGATTCCAAATGGCAACATTTAGAGAGGTTATATTAGGCAAAGATATTCTCGGTGGTTTGCCATTGCCTTCTGAGAGGAGACACGAGCGTAAATGTTTTGACTTTTACCGGAATTAAAACCGGGACTGCTAGCATAGTAGATCAGTGCGCTGTCTGTTATGTCTCGCTCCTGATAAAATTGCTTCTTCTTCTTCTTCTTCTTCTTCTGTCTTCTATTATAAGCTAAAGTCTCTTCCTTTATCGACGTTCACCTCCTCCTGGTTTCGAGTCATCACCCCACTTTTTTTTGACCGACCTATATTTCGTTTGCCATTCGGTGACCTATCTCTAGCGATTCGTTTCAACCTATTTTCTGTCATTCGGCTAATGTGCTGATTCCACTCTTTCCTTTGCAGTATCCATTCATTATTATTTTCCACATAGTGTGCTAGTCTAATATTTTCGTTTCTCTCTCTATCCCTTTACTTTTTTCCCGATATCCGCTTTAATATTCTCATTTCTGTGGTCTGCAGCAGTTGCCTTGTCTTCGCCAAATTTGGTCTCGTCTCCGCAGTATGTATTATTTGATCTGATGTTTGTTTTATAAATTTGGGCTTTTGTGTCATTCCGTAAATGCATCTTTCGCCAAATCAAATTATTTAGGCACCCAGCTATTTTATTAGCTTTGGTTATCTGTTATACTTCCTCTCCCACGTTTCCATAACTTGTTATGTCTATGCCAAGGTATTTAAACGCCTTCCCTTGTATTATACAGCTGTCCACTTCAAGTTTGCATGTGATTGGATCATTTGACGTAGTCATGCATTTCGTCTTTTCATTTGGTATTACCATATTAAATTGTTTTGCTGTTGTGTTGAAAATATATAGTAACCTTTGAATGTCGTCTTCGCTTTCTGCAAGCAGTACGGCGTCGTCTGCGTAACAAAGAATTTTGCTTTTGTTGTCTCTCATTTTATAACCTACACCAGCACGCACTTCCCTAATTATTTTGTGCATTATAATGTTAAATGATAATGGACTCAGAGAGTTTTCCAGCCTGACGCCGCTGGAATAGTTCCTGTTAGTTGACCGTTGACGCACGCCTGAACCTTGTATATATTTTCTATCTATTTAGATTATGTTAATTGGGATGTGTCTATTATATAATAGGTGTATCTCGTCTTTAAATTTATTGCAGTTAAAGGCTTTCGTTAAATCTACAAAGCAAAGATAAGCTTGTTTGTTATATTCTATTGATTTTTCGACAACCTGTCTTAGAATGAATGCAACATCTACACAGGACCTTCCGGATTTAAAGTCCTGCTGTTCTTCTGAAAAGGATGTAGTTGCTTTGATCCAGTTAGTGATAATTTTTCTAGTAAGTTTCAGTGTCGTATCCAGCAGGTTCATGCCTCTATAATTGGATTTCTCTCGTTTATCTCCTCTCATAAACATTAATACGACCGTGCTAGTCTTCCATCGAATTGGTATTTTACGTTGGTTTATAATTTTTTGTGTGACATTTCTTATTTCCTCCGCTAAACATCTGCCCCTATATTTTAACAATTTGTTTTTAATTGGAATTCATTTTGTACGGATGGACCCTGGCCCTGGTGATTTCCTGTTTTTTAACGACTGCAACGCCCTGTTTACTTCGCTCTGGGTGATTCCTAATGTCTTACCTTTTTTGTGGTATGTTCACCCGTTCCTTACTTTCACCTCCTTTAACCATGTCCGTTAAGTATTGTTATGTCCTGGAAGAGGATGTACGCAACAAACATCGCTTACTCGCGCACTCGCAAGGCCTAAACGTACTGGTAGATCTGCATATTAGGTTAAAGTCCGGAGAGGCCCATTTACTCCGATCGTAGAACGTACATTAGGTGGTCCTTTATTTAAGTTAAAGAACTTAATCTCTTTATCTGGGATAGGACTATATGGGAGTGTTGAAAGGAGAATTCAGATTTAAGTAATTAGAAGATTATAAGAAAGGAAATGAATAAATAATTTTAACAACTTGGTTAAATTTAGGGTATTTTGAATAAAACAGTTTATTAATTATACTAATAACATAATTTGGTTCTCACATGGATTAATAATAGTGGTAAATTGATGACAAAAGTCATTGTAAAAGATACAATATTTAAAAGATGAAAGGGTTAGCTAAAGTTAAATAATGATATATGGGTTAACATTAAATGAACTTTTATAAATCAGCATTATTGGAATAATGCAAGTACAAGATGAAGATTAAAGTAAGATTAAGTAACAAAGTAATCCGTGTATCTTAATATAATACAACCGGATTTAATGTAACAAGAATGTTTAACGTATCGATGTGGCGAGAAAAACATCATTATATAATACAAGGAAGATAATAATTACGCAGTGTATGTGTGTGTTTTGAGGAGTGAAGTGGGATTGGATATTGGATTGAAATGATTAAAAGTCATGTTTAAATATGAAATAGAGACTTACGATTTAGGTGAATCAACTGTAGTGAATAATACGTAGAACGTGGGTTCGTTGATCGTGGTGTACCGGATTCATGGGATCACAGAATACCGAGAGAAATAGTTCACTTAAGAGATCCCGACTTGCACAGCGAATTGTTCGGCAGCAGAAGGCAAAGTGAAGATTACTCACTGACTGACACTGACTGACTGACACTGGCTGACTGACTGACACTGACTGATTACGGTTAAATCAAGCGATTCTGATACTCGGACTAATTATCGGAATATCGAAACAAATATCTATAAGAAATCCTGAGTTACGCACAGCGAGTTTCACAAAACAGGTGGCACTGGAGAGATGCCGATCTGAACAACAAAGGCGAAGTCGTAGCGGAAACCGTAATGGCACGAACGCAAAAGATGTTGAAAACGATAACACGCGACAGTAGTCAAACGGGCAGAGAGCTCGCGGCAAAAGAGTGAGGCTTATATAGGGAAGATTTTTGAGGGTGGCGAATGACAATCGCCAATGAGAGGAGTTTGCATGGAAAACGGATATAGAGGATTGGAAAACGGATACTCTGTAAAATTCCTAATATTATCTGGATGTTATAAAAGATCCTAAAAACCTTATCCCATCAAAGGGCCTGAGTCTGACCGACTATGTATGAAGGCGGATAAGATTGCAGACGTGTTGGGAAGCTCATGACACATTTGGCGGCGTGTAATCGTATCTTTTTACAACAGCACTTGCCCAAATTCGTTTGTTTACCGATCATAAAAAAGGAATTTGCTGCTCTTAAGGTACCCAGAATGTAACAACTACGTGCCTTACGTGGAAGTGGCAAGATCATCTTAATTATAGAAAGAAAAAGGAATTCGTTGTTCCCGGGGTACTCAGGATGTAATAAAACTATGTACCTTAAGTGAAGGCGGAAAGGATGACAGATGCGTTGGGAAACACATGGCGCGTTTAACGGCGAGCCATTGTAATCTTATCCTTTTTACAATAGCGCTTGCCCGAAGTCCATCTGCTTCCCAATCATATAAAAAAAGAGGAATTCATAATTCCCGAGGTACCCAGGACGTAACAGTATTTTTCCCATTTATCTGCCGATATTTGGTTGGTATCATATAGTTTCGCTACCTCTTTCCGTTGATCCCTCATTCAGCGCAATATTTGATTTTGAACGCTGTAGAAGTCTCCTTCCATTTTTTAGAGAATCGTCCCCAGCGTTCAATGTTTTACTTTTTTCGATCTTTCCTGCTTTTCTACCTTTCCTGCTTGTCTTCTCTGATATTAATCTATAGTTGATTGATTCTAGAGGGATTCCACGTTAATCTTTTCTATCGTTGTATTCTGCATGTTTTCATAACTTTATCTTTAGTTAAATCTTCCTCAATATTAGACTATGCGCTCACTTCCTACATTCATGGAAAATAAGATACGAATATCCATTATTTGAGTGGGGTGTACTTTTCTATTCTTCTTCCTTCCTAATTACCTATATCCGGATGTGGTGACCTCTCTCATATGCCTGTGGTGCGCACGTTGATTATACAGGCATACGGGACCTAAAGTTTAACGCCGTTTCCGAACAACAAATTTTTAGAGAGACGAAAAGGAAAGGATACTCTTGGTAGGTTGCCACTTCGTTCCAAGGGGAGACACAAGCGTTAATATTTTGGTTTCTACCAAGATTGAACCCGGGACCTCTAGCACAGTAAATGCGCTGTCCGCTATGCTACGCTCGCGCTCTTTTCTATTAGTTATTATAAAATCGATCTTCGACTTATGTCCTCTCGTATTTTGATAAATGTAATTATACCAGTCTTTATGCTCAAAGAATGTATTGTTCATTCTCAGTTCGTTATAGGAGCAGAAGTTGATCATTAGTTCTCCATTTAGGTAAAGGCGCTCCTCATTAAAATTTTGTTTAATTCCGGGTAATATTCCGCTGACTATACATGTGTTAAAGTTTCCAAATTTTATCGTGGGTTCTACGGTGGGTATTGTGTCTACCGTAGTTTATAAGTTCTCTTCCCACTCTTGTTGTGGTTTGCAGTCCTTAGGGCTATATACAGAGAGTATGTTTAACCTCCGGTGGTCGAGTGTGATCTTTATAAGTAATATTCTTTTTGATATATTGGACATGGGAATAAGTATCCGCCAATTGTAGAGAGATGTTAGTATCACGGTTTATGTGTTTGATAAAACGACAATACATATATTTGAAAGGTATGTGTTCAAGCTTTCGCTCGCAATAGTTGGTATTTGTTCGAAGCGTAAACAAGAGTAATTTTTTGCGTTGAAAATGTCAGAATTTATTCCAATGAAGCATAATTTACAGAAAGTTTTACTCAATTAACTTTTAAGGAAAAGTGCTGCGGAAACGCATTGTTTACTCGCAGATATTTACAGTGAACATGCTGCATCGAATACTACCTGTAAATAATGGTTTCGGCGATTCAACAATAGTTATTTCGACGTGCGTGACAAAGAACGCGAGAGTGCATTGAAAAAATGTGAAGATGCAGAATTGCAAGCATTACTCGAAGAAGATCCATGTCGATCGCTCGATAAGTTGTCAAAAAAATTAAATGTTTACAGACGCACCGTAGAAAAACATCTACACGCAATGGGAATTGTGCAAAAAAAGGGTGTCATTCAAATTGTAAAAGAGATGAGAAATTGAAAGAGAGAGTCATGGAAAGACGGGTCACGTGTGAGATACTGCTTCAACGACAACAAAGGAAAGGTTTTCTGCATATATAGTGACTGGCGATGAAAAATGTATATATTAATATAACCCTAAACGCCCGAAAACATGGGTGATGCCAGATGAACCAGGTCCATCAACGCCAAAATGGAATACTCATGCTTCGAAGATTATGTTGTGCATCTGATGGGATCAAAGGGGTGTTGTATATTATGAGCTGTTGAAACCGTCCGAAACCATTACTGGCAATTGACTACAGCTGATATATTTGAACCAAGCTTTAAAAGAAAAATGACCGGAGTGAGATAATAGACATGACAAGCTGATTCTGCTACATAACAACGTTAGGCCACACGTTGCAAAACCGGTCAAGAAATACTCGGAAAAAGTAAAGTGGGAAATTCTGCCCCATGCGCCGTATTCATCGGACATTGCTCCTTCAGATTTCCATCTGTTCATGTAATCGGCCCTTTTTGGAGAGCTATTCAGTTCTTATGAAGGTATCAAAAAATGGCTTGATGAATGGATCGTTTCAAAAGAACAAGATTTTTTTCCTTCGAAGAATCCGTTTATTTTCTAGAAGCTGTGAGAAAGTTGTCGCTTCCAATGGAGCATACTTTGAATGAACTCATTTTGCATCGTTTAGTTTAAATAAATACCTCTTTTTCATTAAGAAAAGACGGAAACAAATTTCCATACTCAATATATTGCCATCTCTTTATGTTGTCCTTATAATTTATGTGTAATAATATATTCCTGCCCTGGCTCGCTGTTCTTTATTTATGCCACAGTATATCAACGTATAGTTGCTGTATGTCTTTGGCTTTTCCCCCTTTTTTTGTTTCTTATATAGCACAGATCGCAATTTTCTTCTGGTTTAATCCCTCTATGATTTCCTGATCTTTATTATCAAGCGATGTAATAATGTTCCAGGTACTTATTCTCAGTTTATTGTTGTTTCGTCTTGTTTTCCTTCTTCTCGCATGAGTCGTTATCGTTGTATCGTTTCAGTTCCGAGGCTTTATGTCGGTGCTTTGAGCATCGGTTCTTTTTAGAGAGAGTAGGCTGCTAGCCTGGCCTCCTAGGCAAACCCTCCTTACTTGATCCGGGTTTAGGACCGGCAACAGTCGTTGTCGTAGCACTTCCCCGACTCCGATCGCAGACGGATGTATGATCAAAATTACTTTCTTATATTATATATATTTATATATATTTTATATATAATATTTATATTTTATATATAATATAAATATTTGATTTCAGCAGAAGCCCGATAAAATTTTATTATTAATCTTTCTATGGTCCGTTAGGCAAATCAATTTGTATTTATTGGAAAGAAACGATTGCATCTCTATGTTCTTTTGCATATGATACGATTAACACGTTGACTGCCGGGCCGAAAAAATGCTACACACATTCAAATAATATTTACTTTACACATTGGCTGCCGATCACGTGAGGATGTGTTGATAGTTAGTGCCCCGCCGAACGGGTGACTGGCTATTGACACATCACCCCACACCCCGTGCTGGCGCGTGATTGGCTCTGTAGCGTTGACGCCATGTTAATCTAGAAATTTCGAATTCTGATTCAGAAATACGATATGGTGAATCTCATATAAAAAACAACAGTAAGGAAGATCTGACTCAATAATATAAATATTAAGATTCGACTAAAAAAATCTAATGAAATATTACAAATGTTTTTTCCGTAATCTGTAAACAAAGGTTTCAAATTCCTAGTGATACTCAAATTCCTTTTCAATAATATAAATATTGATGTATGATATAATTACAATAGGATTTTATAAATAAATTTTAGGTAATACCATATTAAACTATTCTTTGTATTTCTTATGTGAAAAACGATAGCTCATCTACATATATAGTCTGCCACACAAGAGTGTGTCGGCGATATTTCTATTAATATAAATTTATTTGCAATTTTATGTCGATAAATCGAAAGTATACAGAAAATACTAATACGCTTTTACTTTAATAGTGTGTCCAATCTCCTTCGTCAGAAATTATAGCTTCGTATCTTCTTGGCATATTTTCTATCAATTTCTCCGCGTATGACACAGGTAGCGATTTCCATATTTGACGAATAGGTTTTATTAAAGTTTTTAATTTTAATATACGTTTTCCTTGTGCTTCGTTTTGTTTTAGTTTGTGCTTCATTATGGACCACATATTTTCTATCGGATTTGCATCAGGGGACTGGAAAGGCCAATTCAATACAATGATGCTATTTGTCACTTTCCATTCGGTACATATTCGTCTTCGAAATTTCGGGTTGCTATCTTCTTGCATAATCCATTCGTCTTCAGTTTCACTAAACCAACGTTTAACTGATGTGAGAAGTCTCTTTTGAAACAATTTTAACATTTTTTGTGCATACAAATTGTCTGTGAAGACGAACCAACTCCCGAAACTCAGTACGTTAAATCAACCTCAAATATGCAGTTATATCGGGTATTTTACACACCTTTCTATTACTGGTTGCCTACGGCTAGACCAAGCATTTCTAATAATACACCAGGCCCAAAAGGAAGATTCATCACTGAACACGGTGATGCTTCAGTCACGATCAATATTTTGACGACCCCACGCCACACGATTTTCGACATGCTTCTTTGATAGTTACAGTTTTGATATTGTACTACGCCATTTGACATTATGCTTTTTCAAACCACGTTTCAGTGTTATTATACTAATGTTTACACGCTTTCTGCTAAAACAGTTTGTCCTCTTTATAAAGGAAGATTCGGATTTTTCTCAAAAATTCAAAGAATCACTTTATCTTCCTTGTTGGCAGTCTTTCGCTTTGAGCCGCGTTCTGGAAAGTCATCGACACTTTCTATTTTGTTTATATCATTTCACTAGTTTCCTAACGAACTGTGACGACTTATGCAGGTATTTAGCAGCACTTGCAAAACTCATTTTTAGCCCATTTGGGTTACTACACAGGAAAACAGCCTCAAACCGTTTTGTATACGCAGCACTCAACTCTGAAGCTTTGTTCTCTTTAATGATGCAAAAGTATCTGAAAGAAACTGAATTAACGCGTATTCAAGAGGAGTGTATACATTTAGATTATTATGGTCTCGTTTTTATTAGTTATCAAGTTTGAAAGATATCGCTGACACGCTCTTGTGAGACAAACTGTAATTTTGCAAATGTCCAATGTTTGTACAAGCGTATGATTTATATCTGAACACATTAGGTTATTCGGAAACTCCATATAGATTTTCGAAAAAAATTCAAATGAAAGATTTTTTTTGTTAAAAATAATTTTAATCTGTAATATATGCGTCATTTTGTTGTACAATTGTCTTCCATCTTTCAAATAATTTCATAATTTCAATTTCGTAGAAGTCCTGTGGTTTTTCGGCGCAGAATCTGCCCAAGTTGTTTTCGAGGCGTTTCAAAAAAGCTAAGTTTAAACCATTAAGGGAATTCTGTAATGACCGGAATAAGTAATAATCGGAAGATACTGTGTTGAGTGAATATGTTGAGTAAGATAGAACATTTCAGCCAAACTCTAGCAATTTTTGTCAGATCTGTAAAGAAGTACGATGCCTAGCGTTGTTATCATGTAAAATTACTCTCTCCCAATTGATTAATTCCGTGCATTTCTTGTTTATTTCTGCTTTCAATTGATCCAGTTGCAAACAGTATTTGTCCGAATTTGATGGATTCGTTTGGATATTATTCGGTAGTAGCTCATAATGCATGATTCCCTTCCAATTCCACCAAATGGAGAGCATGACATTCTTCGAATGCAAACCAGGTATCAAATTAAATAATGTCGGTTCACATTTTTTGCTCCACGACCTTTTCCACTCAACGTTATTTTAAACGATCTATTTCCCGTTACTTGTTACAATTCGTTTCTAAGAATGGTTCGTTGGTTTTCCACGCATTTGTATAGTACATTGCCAGTGTTTGCCGGTATTTTGATAAAATTATCTAAATAATCAACCAGATGATTGAATAGATCATCTTTATCTTTACCTAGATAGAAGAAATACAAAATACTGTTATGTCTTACATACTTCACGGATAATGCATTTTTTTCACTTACTATCTCCTCGTTCTCTTTTCATTGGCAAATAGAGGCATTAAACCGAGTGGCACACTGTAATAAGATTAGGAACCTAGCCTAAAGAGGCAGATCAGATGTAAAAAGACATTGGTTAATCATAAAACATAGATCCACAATTTGCTCATAAGACCTCAATAATGCACCGCCAGACACGACTGTTGTTTCCCAAAATGTCCGTTTGCGAAGAGGATAAAGAAAAATGCCGCGAATAGCTATCATTGCCCCATAAAGTCAGAAAGATTATACGATTCCAGAAAAACAAACCTTCCCACGTCCTAACTTCCCGTCAATAAACTGACGCAACTCACACTCACCCCCACATCGGAATTACGCTATATTTCTCTCTCCTCTCATCCAGAAAAGGCGCAAAAATGCAGCGATCTCTTTTCTCCCTCATATGGTATGGGTTCTCTTTTGATTTGCCAACATTCTAAGGACACGTCCCACCTCCACCCACTTTTCCTCCAGAAGAAAGATACATTTCTAAACATCCCTTTCCTCAGTCGTAGGAGTGGTCAATTTCTCCTATATCTGAAGGGTTGTCACCACCTCGTACATTTCCCCTTTAAAAATTCATTGGAAAACTTCCTAACCTTCCACATCTCCTTTCCACGCAGATTTATCTCATTGGTAATCATTATCTGCCACTTTCCAAATTTTTCTTATAAAAACCCGACTTACTTACCATCTCGGACATTCTCATTACTATTTTTCATCTACGTTACCAGTTTGCTCATTGCAGTTACTATTTCGTTATCACACTGTTAGTCAGTCATCTTCTTTTGCTCTTAGACAGAACATAAGGCCTTGACGAAGCAGCGTCAAAGCACTCTGTTCCCGGCCAAACTCTTCAGCTTCGCAAAGGTTTTACCTACTCTCTCTGCCTTTCTCTCCACCGTTCTTCTCTATGACATTGCCTTGCCTTTTTACGATGTCCTTGGGGGTTCCAGAATACGGCTTGTCTCTCTACTGCTCTGCGATCTTTCCTGAGAGTGTGACCAATTCACTTCAATTTCCTACGTTTAATTTGTTTGTTTACCGGTTCCTCTTTCATCTGTCTCCATAGCTCTTTGTTGGAGGTCATTCTTGGCCGAAAGATGCGCATTATTCTTCGCAGACATCTATTAATAAAGATCTCTAGGCTCCTAATGATTACCTTTCAGGTTTCACAGCTCTATAATAATACCGTCTTGTCATTGGTCTTGACGATGCGGAGTTTGGTTGCATTTGAAATCCCTTTCATCCTTTACAGTGGGTATAGCTGGATAAAGGCTGCGTTCGCTTTGCGGATTTTTGCTTTGACATCTGCGGTTGCCCCTCCCTTTCGGGTTACTATACTGCAAAGATATGTGAACTCCCCCACTTCCTCTATCTTTCCGATAATTATATGAAGTTCTCTTTGGTCTCTGGTATTGATTTTCATCCTTTTGTTTGTGGCAATATTTATTTGCATCTCGGTAGTTCTGGCCTCGGTTTCAAGGTCTCGGAGTTTTCCCTCCAAATCAGTGTAATTCTGAGCCAACAAATAGATGTTGTCCGCAAAATCTAAATCCTTTAGTCTTTTGGTGAGTCCCCATTGGATGTCTCTCTTCTTCCCCTCCGTGGTGTTTCTCATTACTTCATTAAGCACAGCGAGGAAGATAGTGAGTAACAAGATGCATTTCTGCTTCACACCGGAGCTCACTGCGAAGGGTTCCGTGATTTTTCCCTGATGTACGACCCTGCATGTAAAGTCGTTATAGGCCTCTTTGATGATCTCAATAATTTCCCCGTGTATATCAAGTCTCTTCAGTGCCCTCCACATACTACTTCGCTTGACAGAGTTGAAGGCTTTCTCAAAGTCCAGAAACAGAAGGTGTAAATAAGAAGTGAATTCATTCGACTGTTCAATAATAATCATCTGGAGTGTGTTGATTTGATCCGTGCAAGATCGATTGCTTCTAAAGCCTGCCTGCTCTTTCCTGAATTGTTTTTCTACTTGAGGTTTGATTCAGTTAAGAATCACTCTTGACAGCGCTTTACTGGTGATTAATAGCAAGGTGATTCCTTTCCAGTTGTTGCAGATGATTCTATCTCCTTTCTTCGTCACCTTGACCAAAAGACCTTCTTTTCACTTCTTGGGCATACTTCCTGAGCACTGTATCATGTTAAATAATGGGTGTAGATGGTCTGTTGCAATGTCCACATCCACCGACAGCAATTCTGGTGCGATATTGTCAATGTCAGGCGCCTTTCCGTTTTTTATCTGTTTTACTTCTGATTTGATTTCCTTTCTCGAGGGTGATTCAGACTTTATGTCGTCGTTTAACGTGTCATTCTCTTCCTCAAATTCAGGATTCTCACTTTCCACATTTCCCCGGTTTAGTATCTCTGCGACGTGCTTTCACTATCTGGCTAACTGATCTTCCTTGTTGGTGAGCAGTATTCCCTCTTTGTTCTTAACTGTTCTTTGTTTTGAATATATTTCTTCTTGGCTAGCGTTTTCATAATGTCATATAATTTCTTCATATTACCAGCATCTGCTATTAATTCCGCTCTTTGATCCAAGTCAACGATCTACCGTTTGCGGTCCATCTTAATACTCTTCTTCATTTCCCAATCTTTGGTTTAGTAAGCTGTTTGTAGTTCGGACCTTTGGATTCGAGTCCTACTGTTGTTCAGCGTGATATTCAGTTCTCTTCTCTCTTCTATGATTTCTCAAGTGTTCGCTGTCATCCGTTCTTTTCTTTTTGTCTGTTGATCCAAGCACTCTTTCCGCTGTGCTCGTAAACGCGTTCATTATCACTTTCCTCTGCACAAAATGCCTCAAACATGTTGGATAGTGTCACTTTGAACTGTTGTTTATATTTCTCATCACGCAGTTTCCCCACGTCAAACCTCTTCTATTTGGGGGGTATATGTTTTTCTGGCAGCTGCAATTTTAATGCGGATATGTGCGGTCATCAGATGGTAGTCGCTGCCTATATCTGCCCCCCTGCAGTTCTTAACATCTAATTGATATTTTTTTCACTTCTTTCTGATGGTAAAGTGGTCAATCTGGTTTTAAGTATGAAGGTTCGGGGACATCCACGACACCTTATGGAATTTCTTGCGTGGAAAGATAGTGCCGATGATTAGATCATTTTTAGCGCAAAAGTCCACCAGTCTTCCCCCGTTGTCATTCATATCACTTATTCCATGGCGGCCCATCACTTGTTCCAGGCCTAGCTTTTCAGCTCCTAACCTTGCAATAAGGTTACCCGTAACTATGACTATATCCTTCATTTTGGTTGTATATGTGATCTCTTTTAGCTGTGCGTAGAATTTTACCTTTGCCTCTAGTTCGGCGGCCTCTGTTGGCGCATAGCAATGAATGATTGTCACATTCCTTATCCACCCCCTGAACTAAGCAAAGATGATCCTTGGTGAAATGGGCTTCCAATCAAGCAGGCTATTCCTCACTTTCCTACTCAGTAACAGTCCTACTCCTTTCTTATGTGGGTCATTTTCATTCGGCTTCCCGGAGTACAGAACGACTTGCCCATTTGTAGTTCTCATCTCACCAAACTTGTTTCATCGCACTCACCTTCAGGATATGCAGTCTATATCTTTCCGCCTCTGCTGCGAGCTGTCTCAACTTCCCAGTATTGTAGAGTGTTCTTACGTTTCAGAATCCAATAATCATATCCCTTTTCAAGCCAAAGGTCGTCGTCCTTTCAAAATCCGTCCGGTCGCTTCTCTTGGTTTCATTAATAGTTATGTTTTTTAAGCGGGAATTGCGGGTTATTAACCCACAACAGCCATTGTGGGGCTGCCATCTTCAAGCTCTGATACTGGCTTTCACCAAGTGTAGGTGCTGGAGTGAGGAAACGCCATTTCCTGCGTTCCGATTGTATCTTATCGGTAACTTGGTTATACCGCTATTATTCGGTCGCCAGAGACCCTTCGGTGGTAACAGTGTGCACCGGATGTCGGGGCACAACACTAAAAGACGAGAATGACATTTGCACAGAAGAGGGTCTGTAATAGTATCCTGTGCCTTGCATCCCTCGTTATCGCACGCGTTCACATATTTTTTTCTAGATACGATAGTCGGAACGTCAGATATTCATCCAAGCAGCACGTAAACGTTTGCTTTACGTTCACTTGGTTTGTTTCATTCAAAATGATTATATTCAAACAAAATGGGAACGTTCAAAAAATATACGATTTAAAACCTTTAATATATATATCTTACGTAACAAAAGTGTCGCAGTATAACAATTATGCTGCTCAGTTACAATTCCATTTTTTAATTAAAATATATACATCTTCAAGTTTTTGTCTATTTATAACAAATTATTTAGAAAATATATTAATTGCTCAAAGATATTAATACGAGGGTGAATCAAATATAAACAAGCCTTTTGAAAAAAGAATAACATATTTTTCAAAATCAATTATAATTTACATTTTTCCTATTTTTCCACATAGTCCCCCATATTATCTATACACTTCCTCCAACGGTCAGAAAATTCTTTAATCCCGATATCATAAAAGTTGGCGGATGTGTATCAAATCAATTGCACAATTGCCGCACCTCCTCGTTTGTTGTGAAGCGTTGTCCACCAAAGGCTTCCTTGAGTGGCCTAAACATATGGAAGTAGCATGGTGACAGGTCTGGGCTGTAGGGTAAATGTTCTAGGACAGTCTAGTGCATATCGGCCAATTTTTGTTGTGTTACTGTTGCGATGTAGGATCTGGCTTCGTCATGGAGAAACAACACACTTCTGATCGGAATGCCGCGCCTTTTTGATCGATAGGCAGCTCGAACTGAAGTTCCTGAGAGATTTCAAAAACCGTTAAGTGCCGATCGCCTTCAATGAGTTCTCGAACAGCCTCGGTGTTCTGCGCTGTGATGCTGGTGCGGGGACGGCGTGGGTGGGCAGTGTTTTCAACGCACTCCCATCCTTACTTAAATTCGTTACACCACTGCTTCACCCGAGCCCTTGAAAGGGTTCTTTCCCCGAACTGTGGGAGTAAACGGCGCCGAATTTCAGAATCACTTACATTTTCATTGACGAGAAACTTAATAGTAACATGTTGTGCAACTGCGGAGTGTACCTCTTTCTCACTCATCGTGATTGCTGCTGAGAGTAAGAAGCACATGGCGCGCCAACGTTATTACTGCCTTCTACATGACCTTCCTCCAATGTTCAAAACGTTGTAGATCCTTCATGCAGCTGACGGGCGTGCAATTTAAAAAGGCTCGTTTATATTTGATCCACCCTCGTATTATCCGTATCCGTATCTCAAGTTAATATATGGTTATAACGATTCGATTTTAATATTATAACAACTTAATATCGATTAAATAGTTAATAATAGATTGACTCCTACATAATGTCTTCTACATATAGATACATAGGCAAATCAATAAATATTCGTGCTTGAAGACAGGCGGCGTTGCTGAAGCAGTTTGGTAATACCATCGTGTACTACATTCATACATCGTGTACATTTTTCAAACGATGTTATACAAAATTTCAGAATGATTCATGCGATAGTTTGGATTCAACAGCAATTTGTAGTGACCGTATTTGATGTTCTTTGATACAATGGAAAATGCAATATCGATCCGTGATTCGCGTTTTATTTTTGGATGGAAAAACATACGAAGAAATGAAAACGGACTTGGATGCCGTATATGAGAACCTTCACTATCTATGACAACCGTCAGATATTGGTTCAACAAATTCAAACGTGGTCGTTTATTTGTTTTTGATGAGGAGTGCCCAAGTTGTCCGGCAGACATGGTTACTGAGGAAATTGTTGAAAAGTTCTACGACATGATTCTCGTTGATTGTCAAACGAAAATACGTGAAATAGCAAATGCCGTAGGCATGTCGTACGGAACAGCATTTAATATTTTACATCATAACTTTGGAATGAAAAGAGCTCGGCGCAATGAGTGCCGCGATTGTTTATGGTGGACAACAAGCGGAAGCAGCTATCAATTTCGAAGGAATGTTTGGAGGAATATGAACGCAATGAGTATTTGCGTCGAGTCGTAATCGTTGATGAAATATGGATCCATCACTTCACACCGAAAACAAGGAACAGTTAAAACAGTGGACTTCACCCGGCGAACGTGTTTCGAAGAAGGCCAAGACGGTCCTATCGGCCGGGAAGGTGATGACTACTCTTTTTGGAGTGTGCATAGCGTGATCTTCATCGATTATTTGGAGAAGGGAAAAACTATTACAGGGCAGTATTATACTGAGTTATTGGGCCGATGTTGAATTGAAGAAAATACGGCCCTATTTGGCAAAAATAAAAGTGTTGTTTTACCACGACAATACACCGTTTCACTCCTCCGCAGTCGCCAGAGCTCAATTGGTCGAATAGCGCTCGAATTGCTGCTGCATTCACCGTACTCTCCGGATTTGGCTCCCTGTGGCTTCTTCCTATTTTCAAACTTGGCAAAATGGCTCGGTGGAAAGAGATTCACGTCGAATGAGGAGGTCATCGCCAAAACAGAGACATACTTTGCAGAGTTCCACAAATTGTTATTTTCAAAGGGGTTAAAAGAATGGCAAGTGCGTTGGGAAATGTTTATCCTTCTGAAAGGGAATTACGTTGAAAAATACAAAAAAATTTTTTGAAAAACTTGCATCTTCATTACAAAAACGGGAATATAATGATTTGCGCTTGTATATTAGATATCAACTATGTATCTACACGATATTAACAAAATATTAAGATATGTCATTATTAGTCGATCCTCCTTTGCATCATTCGTTGAAAAATCTAGTTGTTATCAAATCGAATGATTTGAAAAATAAATCTATATCTAATTGATCATCGATTTGTGAACCGGGGTGTGTTGCACCCACAAAAAATATGCGATGCTAGAATGGATTGGTTTTGCGCCATTTACGAAATTTTAAGAACTTCGAAAATTCGATTACGTTTTTTCAGTGTTTCAACTCTACTTTTTTCTCATTATTTTTCAGTTTTCTTGTCGATCCTCAACTATCATGGCCGTTTACTGTGCGACGCAGGGGAACCTGGCGTAAGTAATTAAAAAATTTATATGACGGTATCTTACAGCTTTTATAAATAAAAATAAAGAAAGGAAACTTTCTTTTTTATTTCATGAATGCTATGTATGAGTTGATTTCCTATTACGATATGAATTTTATATTTGTTTCTTTTTTGCCATGAAGAAGGTTTCAAAATTGCAACCGGAATGTTTGCTTGACTCATGTAGAGTACTATTCAAAGTTTAACTTTTCATTTATTTATTTATTTTTCGAGAGGATAATTCTTTAAAAAAAGTAAAGGAAAATACAAAATAAAATAAATTACCAATTATAATGTTGCAAAACGTATTGTAAAATTTTAGTATTATAACTTTTGATTAAGCTAAAATAATTAATAATTATTTTTAAAATTATATCATGGTAAATAATTAAATATTTCGCAATTACAATATTAACATTTTACATTGATTTTTATGGTTCTGCTTGATTCTTTCATTAAAAAAACGAAGGTGATATTTCTACTTTATCTCTGATGTATTTTTGACGTTTCTGATTTCCAAAGTATCTGGACTTCGACAACTTGCCGGAGACGAATTTCTCGTGTCAAGGGAAGGTGATAGGCGGTTACTACGCAGACGTGGAGGCGGGCTGTCAAATGTTTCATGTTTGCACAATTGGTCAAAAAGGTAATCCTACATTATGAAGGCGGAGATCTTTAAGTACGAAACGCGGAGACAGCTTACAAATCGTCCTTACATCTCTACAAATTAATATGCGAAATTCAAGAAACCTTTCAAAAAATGCTATTTGCGAAGTCGATTGAATTGATGATGCGAATCGTTGTTGAATCACATGTTGAGTACATATATTTCGCTTTATAGTGAAAAAAGAATTCATGATAATTACGGAATCTGTTACATAGTAAAGACCGAACAAGATTTCCCCACATCAGCAATCAGCGGCAAAGACAACCCGAGTCGAAATTTTGGTACTACTTTGACGTTAATGAAAATAGTTTGCGGAAAATTTTTGTTGAAAATCATATTAGGTTGGTGCAAATGAAATGGCCGTTAAAAATATTGGGAGTAGTTCGGCCCTTTTTCAAAAGATGCTCCGGCTGTTACGAATGTTTTATAGTGACAGCTGATTTCGGTGGTTTCAGAGAAGTTAAGTATCTGTCAATAATATTCAGTTTATATCGCTTTGAGTTTCATACAAAACCCCTACTTTCTACTGTGTTGATTATGTCAAATTTTGTGTTAACTAAGAAACATTTGCGGGAGGTTTTATTTTTCTGCTTTAATTGGAAGAAAAGTGCAGTTGAAGCGCATCGAATGCTTGTAGAAGTTTATGGTAAATACTTCAACTGATAAATTATATAGGGAATGGTTTCGATGTTTCAAAAATAGTGATTTCAGCGTTGAAGACAAGCCTCACTCTGGACAGCCAAAAAAATTCAAAGACAAAGAATTGGAGGTATTACTCTGTTACACCCACAGGCGATTCCATTACGGGCCATCGGTATAGGTTACAATTGATTCGTTTGAGCCGTGCATTACGAGAAAAACGGCCGGAATACGAGCACAGATATGACAAAGTTATTCTTCTGCATAACGTTCGGCCTTATGTCGCAAAAGTCTTAAAAAATTATTTGGAAATGTTCAAGTGGGATATTTTACCGCACCCGCTATATTCACCGGACATTGTTTTTTCTGATTACTGGTTGTTCCGACGGATGCAGCACGATTTGGCAGGTCACCGGTTTACTTCTTTCGCAAAAATCGAAAATTAGCTTCTAACTTGGATCGCCTCAAAAGACGAGACATTTTTTTGATATGGAATTCGAAAATTGCCCAAAAGGCGGGAAAAAGTAGTAGCCAGCAATGGATAATACTTTGATTAATCTGTTCATTAATTTTGTTCTGAAATGAATACATCTTTGATCACAAAAACGGGCCGAATTAATTTGTACTCTCAATATAAAGTTGAAACTTGTATTTTTCAAATTTTAAACTTACATACTTACTACTAAACTTACAAACTAATCAAAATAGCTTCCACCTACATCAATACTCTTCTGCCAACGTGATCCAATGCATCAATACACTTTCTAATATCTAGAGAGCTTGAATCGATAAACGCCTTAAATGCATTTTTCACACTTCTTTCTTTATAGAAATTTTTGCCCGCCAAAAACGCATCTAGATATTTGAAAAGATGATAATCTGTTGGAGAGCTGTCTAGAGAATAGGGAGGGTGAAGAAGAACTTCAATGTTCACTCGGCGAGTTTTTGAACGGTTTGTTTTGCAATGTGTGGTTTAGTTTTTGGTGCACTGTGGCAATTTTCTTACAGTACTTATTAGAATTTATAACCTCACCTTGTTTGGTAAATGAATAATGAACGATACCTTTGCTAGACTACCATACAGACACCATCATTTTCTTGGGGTGAAGATTCGATTTTGGAGTATATTTTGGAGCCTCATTCGCATCTAACCACTGCGCAGAACGTCGGTGGTTGTCGTACAAAATCCATTTTTCATCACAAAGCACAATCCTGTGTAAAATTCCATCTGTATTCTGTCGCAAACGCAAAGAAAAGCAGATCTCTATACGTCTCAATTTGTCTCTTTCTATGATTTTATGGGGGACATATTTATCCAACTTTTCTTCTTTTTCCTACTTGTTTAAATATCGGACGGCAGCTGAATGATCAACGAATCTTTTGACAATCTTTCAGACAGTTAACCTTGAATCTCTTTCAATCATGTTCTTCAAAACAACGTCATAAATGATGGAAGGTGCGTGTCCGCGAGACAAATTGTCGAGGTTTGTGTCCCCAGAACGAAATTTTTCAAATCTACGTCTCGTCGTTCTTTTACTTACAGTACCTTCACCAAATTCAGTATAAATGTTACTGCGTTGCCTCGGCTGCAGTATGACTAAGTTTGAACTCGTATAAGTAAATTATACGAATTTTTTTATTTTCCATCACAGCGTTAATGCAAACTTCTATGACTAACAGTAAAATATAAAAATAAAGTTATGTGGATCATGTATTTTTCACACAGTATATATACACCGTCCTCTGTATGAAAGAAAAATAATTTATAGGGGTGGGAAATTCAAAACACTGAAAACGGAGGCTTTCATTTGCACCAACCTAATTTTAAGTGAGCGAAAAAGTTCTATGCTTTTTTTCCAAAATTTAATCTTTATTCAAAAACAAACAAAAAAATTTTTAATCAGCGAAATATTCCCTGTTTGCATCAATGATTTTTTGTCATCTTCCAGGCAGCTTGCAATTCCTTGACTGTAGAAGCATCACCGGCTTCGAAGCGATAAAGTCAACAATGCATCTTCGTAACTGATCAAATCTCACGAAATGTGTATGAGCCATGTAATACTGCAGCGACCGCAATAGGTTATAATCGGAAAGCGATATATTAGGTTGGTGCATATGAAATGTCGGATTCTTAAGTGATTGTATAAAACTGTATATCTTTCTTCAAAAGCTGTTTATTCAATCAAAGTATGCTCCATTCGCTTCAATACACTTCTCCCAACGAGATTTTAAAGCGTAGATGCCTGTCTTAAAAAAATTTTGGTCTTTAGAATTAATAAACTCTGATATCGAGTTTTTTAGACTGTCTTCATTTTCATGGTGTTTGCCTCTTAAAAACAGCTCTAAATGCTTGAAAAAATGAAAATCGGTCGGCGAGAGATCCGGTGAATATGGTGGATGCTGCAAAACTTCATATTCCAGTTCGTTCAGTTTCGCAATTGTTTTGTGCGATGTGTGCGGCCGAGCGTTGTCATGGAGCAGTAGCGGGCCATGCCGATTCACAAGCGATGGGAGTACAATTTGGTGTCTCAATATCGTTGTATGGTCAACTTTCATCCTGATAGCAAGTTCCCTCGTGGATACGGCTGGATCCGCTTCCACTAGAGCCTTCAGGTCATCATTATTCACAGACGTTTTGGGTCTTCCGCGCGGCTCATTTTGCAGTGAAAAATCGCCAGTCCGAAATTTTTCGAACCAACGCTGCACTTTCCGATTGTTAACCGTATTCTCCCCAAACGCTTGGTTTATGTTGCGTGCAGCTTTTGCAGCACTATTACCAAGTTTGTACTCATATAAGAAAATGACGCGAATGTCGGCAGAATTCATATCGGTAATAAACTCAAAAGAAATAAAAAAGGGAAGACCTTCGAGAAAACCTATTTTGTTGAAATGAGTCTCTGGCAATGGACAATACGAGTATGAATGAGGTTATGCCAAATACAAAAGTATAACGAAAACAGGGAGGAAAACGTCCGCATGTAAAGAGAATGCGACATTTCATACGCACCAACCTAATATCTGGGCTATACGCCGCGTGCGAGAGAAGTTCGCAGCCTAACGCAAAGATTTGGTCCTGAGTCGCTTTCGCAACATGTGTTCGGGCATTGTCATGAAGCAGGATCACTTTATGATTTCATCGGTCAGTAAATGGCCTCTTTTCTTCTAATGCATCGCTTAAATTGGTCAATTGTTGTTGTTAGCTGTCTGCCGTGATTGTTTCACTAACTTGTAACAACTCGTAAAACAACATACCTTCCAATCCCACCAGATGCGGAGTAAAACCTTCTTGGCGTGGATAGTGGGCTTTGGCGTCGATGTTGAAAGTTGACCAGGGTCAACTCATGATATTTTAAATTTAAGATTATCATGAAGAATCCACTTTTCATTGCCTGTAATGATATTGTGCAGAAAATCTTTTTTCCGTAATTTTGAAAGCAAAGTGAGTGCAATGTCGCGCCGTTGATTATTGTTGTCTTCCGACAGTTTATGCGAAATTTATCTGCCATTCTTCTGAATCTCTCCTATTGTATGTAAACGTACGGAAATGGCTTGCCGCGTAATGCCAAGCGGTTCTGCAAGCTCCTTTTCATTTTGCGCAGAGTTTATATCCAGCAATGATTGCAATTCGTGAGTTTCAATTTTTTGACGGCGTCCAGCACAATTTATCTTCAAGACTGAAATCTCCTTGGCAAAATTTTTGATATCATCTTTTACACGTAGCATGACTTACGGCGTTTTCTCCATATACAGCACAAATCACTTCAGAGACATCAGCAGCATTTTTCTTCAGATTAAACGCGAAGTGGATGGAAAATGGAATATTCTCTTTTGTTACTGACATCGTGAACACTTCTGATTTTTGAGGTTATGTGCATTAAACGCCAAATATGACATTTTAGAAGACTAAATGTCAACGCTTTATAACCGCAAAAGAACGGAAACATAAATAAAATTTAAATTGTTTTTTCGGTTGTATGAAATTTAAAGCTCAGAATTTTTTGCTCACCTATTATGCTAATTGTATAATTCATTAGATTATAATTTTTTAAAATATGCAAACAGAGTGTTCTATTTTTCATAATGCATTTTAATATCTGTTCTGTAACTGGTCAGAGACAAAAATTTTTTAGTTAAAAATTGTATTGTTTGGAGAAGGACATGATGAAAATGCGAACTTGATTTTGAAAGAACTTTTCAAGATCAGATCAAAAACACTTAAAAATGTTTTAATTGAAACCCACATTTCTTATTTCAAATTCTCTTAGAGACAATGTTGCCTTCAAGACCTTTCCAAAACACTAATGAATTATTTCTTTATTATGTACTTTCTAAGTTAAGGGATTAGAAAGTTAACAGATAAACAATAAATGAATGTACTATTTGAATGCATTAAGTTTGTGATTAAGGCAGAATATTGATTTTCATTAATTTTAACATACTCTCGTGAGGTTCAGGTGGAAGTCACCTTGAATTTTTCAAATACATTATTCATTTTATTTTTATTCTACTTTTAGCGTTATCCAGGAACAATGGCATAATAGTGTTTTGTTTCCATCGAGATGCAACAAAATTTGTTTAAAATTAAGGGAAAAAAATATAATATGAAAAATTTGCTCATCGTGATTTTTTTGGAAGGACTCATATTTGTTTATACCGACTTGTAGACAACGTCAATATTTTTTCAGTGATTTGTATTAATATTACTTTATCCCACATATTTGTTAAGTTTGAAATTTTTTAATTTATTTGTTATTTATTTGATGTTGATGATTCATTCGTATATTAGTTTATTACTAGTTTATTACTAGATTATTACTAGTTTATAAATTTTGGTCAATTTCTGTACTGGAGCAGCTGGTAACTTTAATAAAGGTAATCTTTTACACTGAATTTAAATCCGCCGCCAGAATTTGTCTATGTAGTCAGGTTTTTGAAATATCGCAGCCATAGTTGGCAGTAATCGGCGTAATTGGCGACAAAGGTTGCGGAAAAATCTTCTGCTAAAATCAAAGAGGGAATCTTTGTTGGTCCACAAATAAGGGAATTAATTAATAACCAGCAATTTTAGTAACATTTGTCAGCCGCAGAAACCGCAGCATGGGCGTCCTTCAAAACAGGTATTCGTGAATTTCTCAGCAACCGAAAAAGCGACAACTATAGGCAAATAGTTGCGGATCTGCTGAAAAATGATCGTCGAATTGGTGCTTGTATGTCACTCAAGTTCCATTTCTTACATTCCCACTTGGAGTTTTTCCCAGAAAAATTTGGCGAAGTAAGCTATGAGCAAGGTAATCGAATGCACCAGGATATGCGAAAAATTGTACGTTATTACCAAGGTTCTTGAGATGAGGGCATGTTCAGCGATTACTGCTGGTTCTTATTACGGACCCAAAACTGCACAAGAGACATAGGTTGGCAGCCATTCACTTCTAAATTTTTGAATAAAATGGGTCATTGTGGCCAAAAACAGCAAAAAATGGGCCTTTCTTATATCTCAAAAACATGATGACTTACGAAAAACGGACTACGGATTTTGAATCAGTGTCAAAAATTACCTTGGAAACATATTTCAACTGTTCCAGTACAAAATGTTTGTATACCAGTGTTATTTGCGTATTTTTCCATCTGTCAATTGTCGTTTTGATTATTATATTTTAGTTTGTTATTTTTCAGTCTGTTTTAGTTGTTATTTTAGTCATTTCGTATCTGATCAGTGTTTCTGATTATAACGCGAATGAGATTGTCGAAATACTATTAGTGTTTGGTGAATGCTGAGGTAACTATCACAGAGCTACAGCTTTGTACGTCAAAAATTTCCTAGAAAATAGCATCACCTAAATAATAATATGGTTCGGGTAATAGAACGTCATGAACGCTGAGTTCGGAGACGAAATAAACAACTCAGAGGTCTTAATAATATTAAAAATGTGCGTACCATTGTTATATTAAGGATGGTTGTTTTAAAGCCACATGTAAGCATTTGACGAATATAAAACGACTAAGGTATTTCAAGAAGCAAAACTTTCAAGTTTTTATGAGCTTTAAAGTTTTACTCTTACTATGTCTACACAGGCGTTGTTAGGCAGTTAGGAATTGTCAGATAATAATATGATACCTAGGGTCAAATTTTGCAGATGGTCACAAGAAATGTTACAGAACGATACAATTTTTTTTAGATATGTTTTGTTTAGTGATGAAATAGTATTTCACAATGGGATAGCTGAACAGACAATAATTGCCACTAGTAGTCGGAAAAAAACCAATGATGGTTTCGGCAGATTGCTCATCAACTTTGGTGCAACTTAAATATCTGGTATAAAATTTTTAACCGATATCAAGACTACATTTTGTTTGCAAATATTCTAAATGGATAGAATAATTTCAGTTTATATATAATGATTTACAAGCTTTTGTTAAGAATGTCGACCTTTACATAAGACTGAATATGGTTTCAGCATTATGGTGCAGCACCACATAACTACCGAAGAGTGAATCGCTTCTTGTATTAAATATTTCTTCAGTAATGGATCGAACATAGCAGCTGTAACATAGCCATCGCGTTCTTCTAACTAATCTCCGCTTGATTTATTTTCTAGGACATGTTAAAAGACATCGCTTTGCAGAAGAACATCGATGACGAGAGATGATATGAAGGAGTGAATATTATAAGCATGTCGAAAGGTTGCTAAAAATTTGTTACTAATAAGGGAACAGTTAGAACAGTATCTCATCGATTGTTATAGGCTTTGGATATGGCGTGTCTCCGGTTAGGGATTGAAAGAATTCCTTGAAAAAAAACAGACTATTTTATTTTCAGCAAATATCTTCTAAAGTACATAAAAAAACTCTCAAACAAAAGTTTTATAGTCCCTTATACTCTTTGCAACGATGTATTTAATTAAAAAAAAATCTAGAATTTTTATATTTTCCTTCCCCCTTCACTCATTAACAATTTTAGTGCCAAACGATCGACGATTTTAGTGCCGATATATCGTCGTTCGCAACACTTGCGAAAAGTGCCAACGACGATATATCGTTGCGTTTTATATTGATGTTATTCGTATGATTTTCAACAAATATTGAAATACAATTGGAATTATTTTATTCTTTCTTTATTTCGTAATATGCTGCTTTTTGAATTTTGTGAATATCATTTTTAGTTTGGTTTTTATGAGCTTTTTCCCAAACCTTAGCAAATTCGTCAAATTGGTTCGGTATTCTTCGCATAGGTACGATACTTTTGCTCGGCACTAAAAGGGTTAAATTCAAAAATTTTTTAATTTTTATTTGAACAAAAATTATGGATCATTGAATGCCAAATCCATCCATATATAATAATAGAGAGTAGTCATGATGAAATCACGGAAAACGACATAATATTGTTACGTCCCGTGTAGACAGGGACGCGCGCGACGGGAGCGGCTCCGTCACGCTTAGCGGCTTCTTAGCCGGGGCGGAGAAAGGCGGGAAGGTTTACGCGTGGTTCTTTGGTAGAATCCCGGAATGAAAGGGGTTATTCGAGAAAGAAACGGAAACAAAATTAATGGGGACAAAATAAATAATATAATTTATTGTGTTCTTGCGCAATTCGAACAAATTAAATCGAGATGGCAACGTATAAATTATGAAGTCGGTTGTGCGCACGAAGTCGTCGGTATTATTCAATAGATAGAGCATCTACTTTGTTGTAGAGAAAAGAAGGAGCCTGGTTGCATGGCAGAGTTTCGTCCGTCGTTTGTTTTTATTGGTAGCGTCACACCACTTTGGCTGTGATGCTTTTCTTGAAACGAGATGGACACTGAGAGAATTTTCACTCCGACTCGCGACTGACTCGTTGACGACGAAGTCAGTAAAGTTTGCAGACCGCACTGACGTTAAAAGACTGAGAGTTGGTACTGACTGAATGATTGGTACTGCTTGAATAATTGGTACTGGCAGAACGATTGGTACTGACAGAACGATTGGTACTTACAGAACGATTGGTACTGACTTCTCCAAAAGACGGGGCCCTTATTTATATGTTCGTCTTGGACTCCCTCTTTCTTCTATAACTGTGTAGCTTGCATTTTTGGTGGGAACGCCAACGGACTTGGTGGTCCACGGTGTTCTCAGGTTTATAAGATANACTTTGGCTGTGATGCTTTTCTTGAAACGAGATGGACACTGAGAGAATTTTCACTCCGACTCGCGACTGACTCGTTGACGACGAAGTCAGTAAAGTTTGCAGACCGCACTGACGTTAAAAGACTGAGAGTTGGTACTGACTGAATGATTGGTACTGCTTGAATAATTGGTACTGGCAGAACGATTGGTACTGACAGAACGATTGGTACTTACAGAACGATTGGTACTGACTTCTCCAAAAGACGGGGCCCTTATTTATATGTTCGTCTTGGACTCCCTCTTTCTTCTATAACTGTGTAGCTTGCATTTTTGGTGGGAACGCCAACGGACTTGGTGGTCTACGGTGTTCTCAAGTTTATAAGATATGGCACGAAACGAATCATGCACATCCGTTCTCATGGAGCGAAAAAAAAATTTAGTTTATCTAAATAGTACGTAATGTTAAAAAAAAAATCGCATAACATAACTTATTTCATACACCGGGCATGATCGGTGGGGCAATACTTCAGCTATTCAGCGGCAGTGACTGCCGGATCTAAGTTAATTGAATTTAATAAGCTCGAAAAACGGTAGGTAGAAGGTGTGAATTATTTTAATGATACGAAATATAGCAACGATACGGTCGGGACTACAAGTAAAGTTATAATTTGGAAGAAACGGTACGATGTCAACAGGCGACTAGCGGGGTGAAAGAAGAGTGTAGGGAAGGGAGAAAAAAATAGAAGTGTGAAAGAAAAATATAGAAGAAGGAGAGGGCTCTGGGGGTACCTCGGGACGTAACAATATTATAGTGCCATTGGTATTATAGGCGCCGCACTATGCGAGTAGGTAGCTACTAACGTTGGATTATTTTTCTTCAGCTATGCTTCACAACTGCTTGTGCGTATTTTTTCATACTATAAAATTACATAGAATTAATGCTAAACCTTTATGATATATTGTGCAACGTGTTATGCGAAATAAAAACTGAGTACTGATAAATTTGCAAAAAAACATTTTAAAGTATTAAACTTCATTCGCTTTTTGATAAATTTGTATATATTGTGTATGGTAAAAAGTTCGTGGCGTTTGGCACTAGATGTTATTACACGCTCAGCACGCAGCAACTACTAATCGCATCGACAATACCAGACACGTGTTAAATTATAACTTTTGTTTTGAGCAGAAAAAGATTGAAATCGGTGAAGTGAATCAAAAGTTATTTTATTTTGAAAATGAAGATAAATAAGCAAAAAATTCGCCATATTTTGCAGTATTATTACAATAAAGGCAAAATCGCTGCACAGGCTTATAAAGAAACTTATCCTATTTACTGTGAAAATACTTTATCAAAATCAGCAGCACGGAAATGGTTTTGTTCGCTACTGAAAATTTTGATGTCAATGATCAATCTCGCTCCGGTCGACTATCACCGAAAAGTTCACTGAAATCATTGAAAAAGTTGAGCGTGACAAGTATGTGAGCAGTGTGGAGATTGCCAAGGAAAAAGGCATCTACCAAAAAATAGTTTTGAATCATTTATACAAAGTTGGATACAAAAAGAAGCTTGATGTTTGAATTCCTTACAAGTTGAATGTTAAGAACATGATGGTCTGAATTAACATTTGCGATACGCAACTGAAACGGAATAAAATTGAGCCATTTTTTAAGAGAATGATAACTAGTGATAAAAAATGGGTCACTTACGACAATCGAATTCGAAAAAGATTGTGGACAAAGGAAGGAGAGAAGGCGCAAGCAATCGCAAAATCTGGATTGACGATGAAGAAGGTGACGTTGTGTGTGTGGAGGAATTGGAAGGGAATCGTTCACAATGAGTTGTTACCGTCCTGTCGAACAATTAATTCCGAACTCTACTGTAAACAACTATAGCGATTACAATAAGCAATTGAGAGGAAGCAGCCAGAATTGATCAATAGGAGCAGTGTCGTCTTCCATCACGACAACGCTCAACTACAAACATCTTTGATGACTCGGCAAAAATTGCGAAAGCTTGGCTGGGAAGTTTTGATACATCTACTTATAATCCTGACATAGCACCTTCAGACATTCATTTGTTTAGGTCTCTGCAGAACTTTCTTCATGATGTAAAGCTGATTTCAAAAGTGGCTTGTGAAAATCACTTTAAGCAGTTTTCGAACCAAAAACCACAGAAGTTCTATTGTAATGGGATTATGGTTCCGCCCCAAAAATGGCAAAATATTATCGAAAATAATGGAACATATTTGGTTTGAATAAATTGAATTTAATGCTCTAAGAAAACCATTTGAATTGTACAAAAAAAAACGCCACGAATTTTCTCCCATACCCACTATAATAACTGTAGGGAATATGTATAACAACGTCGATATATGTAGAGAATTTTCAAATATATATTTCTTGAAAAAAACATATATGAAATCTATGTTTATTGCAATCTTAAAGATCAGTTGATACAAGATCAAGGTGAATTAAAATAAAGTCGCAATGAGTGAAATAAAACAACACAGATTCTATTACTTTCGCAAGAGAATAAACGTTTGGTATGAAAATACAACGTATTCTTAATTTAACTGCTGAAAGAAATATCTGATTTAGGAGTAATGCATGGCACATTCGAGTGTCACGTTCATCAAATTAGAATTATTAGACCAAAGTTTAAAAGTAAATTAAGGTTCCTTTATGTGCAATAATAATATAATTTAGGTCTATAAAAGCTAAGTACAGGATAAAGGCATGTTAATGTAAAAATCAAATACATACGAATGTCAATTTTATGAACTATTCAGTTTTCTTTAGACGCTTTTCAACGTAATAAATAAAAGTTAACAGAGATTTGGATCGCTCTAATAAAATAGAATCAAATATAGCGTCGTTTGGATCACTTTAACAGAAGAGAATCAAATATGGCGTCAAACATTTTTCATATTTATATACATATTTCTGTGTTAGTAAAGGAGAGCGAAACATTAATATTTGTAACATTAACATTTGTAACATTAATATTTTTAAATAAACGGCTATATTATTTTTAAATTAGTGCACTTTTATCTGGTGTCTCATTTTTATAAACTTGTATTGTGTAATATAGTCAATATATGTGTCCGTAATATCGGAAATGTATATAAGCACGAGTATGGCGGTCAGTTCTAGTCGAGCTTTCGCAGAGTACACTCTTTTAATTATCGGCAGGCGATACTTACCTGTGAAAGATTACTATTGCTACACATTTTCTC
Source organism: Dinoponera quadriceps (assembly GCF_001313825.1). Lineage (NCBI taxonomy): Eukaryota > Metazoa > Arthropoda > Insecta > Hymenoptera > Formicidae > Dinoponera > Dinoponera quadriceps. The sequence goes on from NW_014555783.1 coordinate 59,881, forward strand.
TGTGTGATCGACGAATTCATCGAATACCATATTTAAAAGTCGCACGGTGGAGAAGGAGGCGCAAGCCGCCCACATAATTGATAATGTACCAATGGATATGTATTGAACAAATAAAACTCAAATTCTAAAGACAAAATCGGTCAGCGAACGAACCTCACTATTTAAGGGAAAGGATGCTCAAAAGCACTTGCTCGACTGTGCATCTAAAGAATTATTAAAGAGTAAATCACCTCAAAGTATAATGAAAAGAAGAATCACAGCCATTCCACGCCTGAACATGAACAAAAATAAGGAAAGAAACGACACATTTTTAAATAAAACACATAGGGACTTAATAAATATGGAGATCGATAGCTCGCATTCAAATGACCTTTAAGATCCATTAAATACAGACACAAAAGGACAACAAAAACAAATTGATGCAAACCAATTTAATGTACCAATTTCAAATAAATATGATAATCTGATAGAAATTAACTTGGAAGAACAAGATAAAGACAACTTTAACAATACATTCATCACAGAGCTAAGGAATAAAAATGACAAATATAATAAAGACAGCAACAGCAGGATCATAACACAAAAAAATGGAAATTTCCGCGAACAACCGGGCATTGGAGTGCACCGCCAGGCTATACCCACTACGAAAAGCGAGCTCATATTACAAAGAAAAGCAAACAAAAGGGACAAACCACCGCCCTTCAACATAATACACCAGGACCCGAAGGACACGATGAAGATCATAACCAGCGAACTAGGACAAATAAGTTTTACAATCAAAAGATTAAGTAATATTAAACATATGTTACAATTAGACTCATTGGATAATTAGAGAAAAACCCAGAAAATATTAGAAGCCGCGAATATAAAATTTTACACGTTCACGCCAAAAGAAAATAAATTTATCACATTGTGATTAAAAGGACTTAATCAATCCTTTGAGGAAAAAGAAATTTTAAAAGAACTCAACTCGCTAAAAATCTCACAACTAAAATTCCACAAAGTCAGCAGATTTTTAACAAAAAAATCCATACTAGAAAATAAATTGCTACCTATATTTTTAGTACAAATTAATCCAGATAGTCAAATACACAAATTAAAAAATATCAAATTCCTTTGCCACCATATAGTTCGTTGGAAAAAATTATATAAAAAAGATATAATACAATGTAAACGTTGCCAAAGATTAGGACACGTAGCGATTAATTGTAATATGAGATACCGTTGCACCAAATGCAACGAGGGGCACGAACCGGGTAAGTGCAAATTTAGCTCCGACAATACGAGGGTGGGGTGAAAAGTTTCCGGCCTGAAATAGAGATGGCGGCAGCAGGTCTAATTTTTGGCTTGTATTCTATAGTACTATATCTTAGTAGATTGTATATAAATTTTCAGGTAGATTGCTCTGTTTGTGTTTGAGAGCCGATTGAATAAGACGCCTCGATTGCTTATGTAAAAATAGAAAAATCAGAGAAGCGTGCAGTCATCAAATACTTCTATTTAAAAGGCCTAACACCATTACAAATTAAAGAAGAGCTGGATTCCACACTGAAAGACTCTCCTCCATCATATTCAACGGTTAAACAGTGGGTTTCTGAATTTAAGAAAGGTCGCATGAGCACTTCTGACGATCAACGTTCAGGACGCCCCGTTGAGGTCACAACTCCCGAAATGATTGAAAAAATTTATAAAATAGTGATGGAGGACCGCAGATTAAAAAAAGTGAGATAGCTGAGGCTACTAGGATGTCAACTGAACGTGTGCGCAATATTTTACATGAACATTTGAGCATAAGGAAGCTCTGTGCTAGGTGGGTGCCGCCTTTGCTAACGTTCGATCAAAAATTCACCCGGAAAACTGTTTCAATCGAAAATTTGGCGCTGTACAAGCGAAATCCCAGCGAATTTTTGCGTCGATTTATAACTGTGGATGAAACTCGGATTCACCACTACACTCCTGAAACTAAACATCAGTCGAAACAATGGATTGGACCAGGTGAACCAACCCCAAAGAAGGCAAAAACAATTTTATCGGCGAGTAAGGTTATGGCGACTGTTTTTTGGGATGCGAAAGGAATTATTTTCATTGATTACCTGGAGAAGGGTAAAACCATCACTGGTCAATACTACGCAGAGTTATTGCAGCGTTTGAAGGACGAAATGAAAAATAAACGACCTCACTTGGCGAAGAAAAAAATCTTGTTTCACCATGACAATGCACCTGCCCATTCGTCGGTCGTTGCGATGGCTAAAATTAAGGAATTAAAGTTCGAATTGTTCCCCCAACCAGCATATTCACCAGATTTAGCCCCCAGCGACTATCATTTGTTTCCTAACCTTAAAAAATTGCTCGGAGGTAAAAAATTTGAGACCTATGAGGAAGTCATCGATGCTGTAAATGAGTGGTTTGAAGGACTTGACATATCGAACTATAAAAATAGTATCACTGCATTAAAGCACTGTTATGAAAAATGTAGAAATCTTGATGGAGATTTTGTTGAAAAATATAACGAAAAAAAAATGAAAAAATTGTTTTTCTTTATTAGGCCGGAAACTTTTTACCCCACCCTCGTACAATTAATAAAGAAAAATTATATTATTTTATATGTAAAAATTTTGTTCACCCAGCTTCATATCGTGGCTGCCCGGTATTATTAGAAAACAAAAAAAAACTTGTTAGCAAACAAACGGTATTAGGAGATAAGAGAACATCTTCTTTACGACATGGCAATAATTATACAAAAGAAAACATTAGCTATGCTCAAGCCACACGGATAAATAAAAAGCGTATCGATCTCGCTAACATTGTTACCGAAAACACTCAAACGAGTATCAATATTAGTAACAGAGATATGTTAACTTCAAATTCCACGAGAGATTCACTTATTGATTTCCGCGAACAAATTATGAACTTAATTACAGCAAACACAAGTAAGTAGTATAGAGAAAATAATTGAAGCCAACACAGCAAAAATTAATTATATAATTACAACTCTTGATACATTAACGACCGCTTATGGCTGATTTCTATAAAAACAAGCATACTAATATATTATTAAAGAAACTCAAATTGGTCTCTATCAATTAATTCAATTATTAAAAATCAACTAAGAGCTTCTTTCATGCAGCTGTTAGTCAAACAAAGTCCGGACGTTGTGTTATTATCGGAAACAAAACTAAACAAAAGCCATGTCTCGAAATTTAAAGACTATAACATAATTAGAAACGATAGACCGAATTCTAACATAGACGGGGGCACCGCGGTGTTAATTAAAAAAATATTCAAATTCAAAGTAATAAGTAACCCAGAAATTGCTTCAAACACGATTCTCGAAACAACTATCATCAAACTAAACATGCCAGATTGTAACGGACTTTTCTTAATTGCAGCATACGCTAAATGCGGTAACCAGAAAGAATTTATTCCCGTGTTAGAGGGACTATTTGCTAAACTCTAACTTGACAATTCTAACCATTATTACGTCATAGCGGGAGACTTGAACGCCAAACACACTAGTTGGCAAAATGAGAATAATAATCCCAGAGGTGTAGCCTTAAATCGCTGGCTTTCAACCAACGACTTAGAATACACAATTTCATTATATAGCACTAAGTACCCATCATACGCTAATGGAAGATCGTTTCTCGATATTCTCTTAGCGGACGTGAGAATTAACTTATTAAATTCACCGAACAACAAGTTAATAAATATTCCATATGATAGCGACTACAACACCGTTTTAGCAGAAATATCATTAAAAAATAATGCAGAAATTGAATTGGAATTCCAAGACGAATCAATCAAATATAACTATCGTAAGGCTGATTGGAATAAATTCGCGGATAATCTAATAAAAAATTGCAACTTAAAAATCCCCACAAATCGAAACCTGTACCATACCGGAAATCAATGACTACCTTTTTGAAATTAATGCTCGTATCTTTAATACGATAAAAAAAACGGTGCCTAAAAGTTCCCATAAAAAATTCAGTAGACACTTACATTAATAACAATATAACAGATTACAATAATTTAAAAGTTTTATTATAACGCAAATGCACAAAATGAAAAAAAATGGCCTCGTATAAATAATGGGACGATAACAATATTTAAAAAATTATTAAACAATATAAAGTCTTCCTTAAAAATCGAATTCTCAAAATCAATAAATAACTATTGAAAAAAAAATTGAAAATATACCTAGGAACAATTCTAAAAATATGTTCCCTTTATATTTATTTCCTTTATTAAATCAAATATGTTCCCTTTATATTTATTCCCTTTATTAAATCAAATTTTCAGGAAAAAGAATATAGCAGACATAGATACAATAAAAATACCGTGAAGAGATTCTCAGATTCTAATAGAAGCTAATATAAACATAAATTCCGTATACAAAGATTCCAGCGGGGACATACTAATCGATAATATAAAAGATAAACTAAACATTATCGGAACACATTTCGCAAAAATCAATACACAAAATAATAGATTAGGCAGGTCGCAACTCAATAATATTGTAGAAAAACATATTATCGTGCTCCGAAACGAAATGACACAAGATCGCGCTTTGGGAAATATGTACATTTGATTCTAAAAATAGCTCTGATATCCCCAGTGCATCGGATTTTATACCAGACTATTTTACCAACTTTCCTGACCTAGAAAAAAAATTTGTATCATTAAATAACAAAATATCTCATAGACTAGACGAGATTCCTAATATACCAGGTGTAGAAGTATGAAACCGGAATTTTTTTGTAAAAATTACACGTCTGTTGTTTGAAAATGATAACAAATATTTTATTCAAAATAATGTCCATTTCTATTTATACATTTTTCCACCTATCCGGCAGTTTATGAATGCCATGCCAAAAAAACATTTCTTCTTTTGAAGCGAACCAGCTATCGAGCCATTTTCGTACATTTTCATACGAATTGAAGCGTTGTTCATCGAGAGCGTGTACAATTGATGCGAATAGATGATAATTGGACGGAGCCAAATCTGGAGAATAAACCGCATGCGTTAGTATTTCGCAACTAAACGCTTCGATCATTTCCCTGACCCGTTTTGTTGTGTGTGATGGGGCATTATCATGGAGCAAAATGACTTTGTATTGCCTTTTTCTATATTCCGGTCGTTTTTCACGCAATGCTCGATTTAAATCGATCATTTGCTGTTGGTAATGATCAGTGTTAACGGTTTCACCAGGCTTTAGCAGATCATAAAAGATTACATCCTTCTGATCCCACCAAACACAGAACATTGTCTTCTTTCCAAAGCGATTGCAGTGGATGTCGATGGTTCGCCTGGATTCACCCATGATTTCTGACGCTTAGGATTTTCAAAATATATATCCATTTTTCATCACCTGTCATGATACAATGGACTTTCTTTTGTATCTGTCGAGCAGCATTTCACAAGTGGTTTTTCGATTTTCTTGCTGTCTTTCATTCAGTTTATGCGGAACCCATTTTCTCACTTTCTGAATCTTTCCCATGGCTTTCAAACGAATTGAGACAGCTTTCTGCGTCACATTCAATTCATCAGCGAGTTCTTGTTGAGTTTGAGTATCATCTTCATCAAATAAGGCTTGCAATTCGTTGTCTGCAAACTTTTTCGGTGGTTTCCCACGCATTTCGTTTTTCACGTCAAAATCACCACATTTGAATTTTTTGAACCACTCGAAACACTGTGTTTTACCAAGAGCATGTTCACCGTAAGCTTCGACAAGCATTCGATGCGATTCTGCAGCAGTTTTCTTCAAATGATAACAAAAAACGAATGCTGTCCGCAAATTGTAGTTCGTAGGCACAAAACTCGACATGTTTAAGGTTATAGCAAAATATACCGGTGTATGGAACTTGGGTTGTTGTGTGTTAAAAGTCTTCATCAGCTGTTAGAGGGAGATGATGGCGCTGCAGAAGCGGTCTTACAGTCTCTAAACTGATGGCTAGCACCATCTATAGGGAAATTCCGGTTTCATACTTTTACAGGTGGTAGCGTTAAAACATGTTCCAAAAAAGATCATATATTATTATACGATTTTGCTCAACAACTTTTTAAACGCAATGTATTTTCCACCACAATGGAAAAAAGCTAAAACGATAGCACTTCTAAAAAAAAAAACAAAGATAGTTCTTCGCTAACTAGCTATCGTCCCATAAGTCTTTTGCCTAATATCAATAAAGTTTATGATACATTAATTAACGACGCCAAAATAAAATAATGTAATAATAATAATGTAATTCCAGAGAATCAATTCGGTTTCCGACAGACACTCTACATTTCATGCAATAAATAAACTCTCGTCGGACATCAACTGGGCATTGAACAATAAACAATGTGTGAGCGTGTGCTTAATTGATCTTGAAAAAGCATTTGATACATTTTGGATCGAGCGACTCATATATAAATTAATAAAAAATAATTTTCCTAATCATTTAATTAAACTCATTTGGAACGTTATACAAAGTAAGACATTTATCACGACATGTGGCACAGAAATTTCGACGATCGAATTCAAAATTAACAACAGCTTACAACAGGGTACTGTTAATTCCCCTATTTTATTTAATATATAAACTTCAGACGTTTTAAAAGCATTTGCCAGAAATACTACGTACCCCATTAAGTCGATCGCATTTGCTGACGATCTTATAATTTATCATAAAGACAAATGGCCCTCTAGAATTCAAAAAATATTTCAAGACACACTCAAACGTATACAGTTTTTTTATCACTCTTGGAAACTTAAAATAAACACTTCCAAATGCGAAACTATATTATTTATACCCAATCTTCTCATGATTAACAGAGACGTCAGAAAAACTTATAAAATTTTAAAAATCAAAGACTCTAATAATGATGAAGCAATCCCACATAAAAATTTAGTCAAATATTTGGGAGTTAAGGGGGAAGTCTACTGTGACAAGGGAAAAAACAGGCCGATTTTCCGGATTTTTTTTCTAACAAAATATGACTCGTACATTAAATTAAATTAAATCTTCATCTTTATTATATATTCAAGTATTTGTAAAAAAATTTTCAAGTCGAAATATTCAAAATTGCCATCGTGGCACTCCTTCAAGTGCAGGTCCGTTTTTTTTAGGTGCTCAAACGGTGTACATGAAATCTCACGTCTGGGCGATCTGAAACAAAAAACAAAATATGGTTATCATCTACATAGTATTGACTCTCGTCTGACGGAGGATTTTGTCGATAAAAAATTTTGGCGCCGAAAAAAAATTCTTGTAATTTTTTTCTATATTTTTGCCCAAATTTGATGTTATTATTGTTTATAACAA
>NW_014555784.1:0-1384 GCF_001313825.1 Dinoponera quadriceps
AATACTCTGGTATTAACTGGCGTATGTTTACAAATAGGTTAGGTGGAACCTAGCTTTTCAGCTGCGCAAGTGCGTTGTGCGATAGCGCTGTGGAAAAGAGATAGCAGAACGAGTAAACCTACTTCGATTAAAAAACCGAACGAACTTATTTGCCAACCCAATATATTAAATAAATTGTATTTTATACCAGTCAAAAAAACCGAACGAACTTATTTGCCAACCCAATATATAAGGTCTAGTAAAAAGTAATTCATTATTTATGTATCAAATTGGAGGCTTTATTTAACATAGTTACAATGATCCGATTTAGGTCAAATATGCACCGTTTTGTTCTATAACTTGTTGCCATTTCGAAGGTAATTTCATTATGCCTCTCTCATAGAAACCCTCGTCCCTATTGGCAAAAAACTGGGAAAATCGATTTTTACAAGCTTCTCTTGAGGTGAATTTTTCACCAGCAAAAAAATTCGCCATAGACAGGAACAGGTGGTAATCACTTGGTGCCAGGTCCGGACTATAAGGTGGATGCAAAAGAACCTCCCAACCAAGCTCCCGGAGCTTCTGGCGAGTCACTATCGATGAGTGTGGCCTGGCGTTATTCAGATGGAACACAATTCCTCTCCTATTGGCCAAAGCTGGCCGCTTCTGGGCGATTGCTTCCTTCAGACGGTCCAATTGTTGACAGTATAGGTCCGAATTAAGAGTTTGGCCGTAGGGGAGCAGCTCATAGTAGATAATTCCCTGCGAATCTCACCAAATACACAGCAAAATATTCCTGACCGTCAACACTGGCTTGGCCATCGTTTGCGCCGGCTCATAGCGATTCGACCACGATCGTTTTCGCTTGACGTTGTCGTAATTGACCCACTTTTCATCACTAGTAACCATCCGCTTTAGAAATGGATGGATTTTGTTGCGATTCAGCAGCGATTCGCAGATGGAAATTTGATCCATGAGGTTTTTTTGCGTTAACTCGTGTGGCACCCACACATCGAGCTTCTTTTTGAATCCAGCCTCATTTAAATGGTTCCAAACGGTTTTTTGTGCAATGTTTAGCTCCTTGGCCTTCGAAACGGTGCTTACATGACGGTCGGACTCGACGATTTCCATTATTTTATCAACATTTTCGACAATTGGCCTCCCGGAGCGTGATGCATCTTTGACATCAAAATTACCGGAACTGAATCGACGAAACCAAAATTGCGCGTGATTGGCTCTTACAGTATCAGGACCTTAAACACTATTCACATCTTTAGCCGCCTGGCTTGCGTTTTCGCCTTCATCGAAAAAAAACTGTAAAATATGGCGTATTTTCTCTTTGCTGGGGTCTATTTTTGACGCGCGCTCAAACAATACTGAGTCAAGCAATCACAAAACTGTCTGA
>NW_014555784.1:1473-1935 GCF_001313825.1 Dinoponera quadriceps
GGCGTAATCCGATCGGACTTATACAACGCGAGATACAGATTAGTAAAGCCCTCTATTGGAAAAATAATGGATTACTTTTTACTAGACCTAATATTAGGGTGTCCCATAAGTTTCTCCCCGCGCCACGCTATGAATGACTCTAGCTGGCTATGTTTATATAAACATGCAGGCTCATCTCTTGGCCGTTTAGGGCATCGGTTTCAGTCGTCCCAGAGCTCTTTTAAAGTATATTTCATTGGCGACAAAGTCTCTATAAAAATTTTTTTCTACACCGTTCAATATGGATAGCCAAAAGAAGCATTTGCGGCATGTTATGCTTCATTGCTTTAAAAAAGATAATAGTGCAAAGGATACTGCAGACAAGATTTGCACCGCTTACGGGTGTGGTACTACGACTTTTAGGACCGTCCGCCATTGGTTTAAGAGATTTAGAGCTGGCAATTTTGACTTGAAAGATGAAGA
>NW_014555785.1:0-3872 GCF_001313825.1 Dinoponera quadriceps
TTGAAATAATAAATTATTTTTGTCAACTGATCAATTGATTATGATTGCATCTTAGACGTCTTAAAATTACTATTTGTACCTAAACATTGTTTATTATTTCACAATTCCTTTCGTTGCACAGAAATATATATGTCATGAAAGGTATACATTTTGCGCCAGTTCGGGTACACGGCTGAACAGTTGAATGGCACGGCGCGCGACCGATTTTCTTGTTTACTATAGCTCGCGCAATTGGCAGATATCGTGTAGGCCAAGGGGTTAATATAATTTACAAAAATTTAATAATCTTCGATCGTATGATATCTTTCAAAACATGCTGGTCATGTAATATCGCGTGTTCCAATCAGCTCTACAACGTCTTTGAGACGTGGCGCGGTCGACTTACTACGTCTCTAATACGACTTATACATATTCCGCGCGATCAACATACTACGTCTCTGATACGACTTGTTGATGTTTGGCCCGGTCGATATACCACGTCTCTGACGACGTTGTAAGCTAAGGGGTTAAATGACTTTGACATTGCCAATATTATGGCACACTACCGTCAAAGCGACGATACTTGCGTGAACCGCGCGACTTGGACAGCAGAAGTCCGTATCATTGAAATAATTGCTTATATCTTGTCAAGCAATACAGATATGAAATTTCTACAAAATTACTGGTAACACATGCATTCCTTGCTATTGAAATTATATTATTTTGATGCTATCAATGATGTAGGGCACTTTGTTAAGATCTATTCTGTGATCACTTGAAGCTACGACATGTAGGTCAATACGAGAATGATCTTTATGAAAGCAAACATAATTTAGGAAATAACTTTATAAGCTACAATACAATTTGTAGGATAATGAAAGGATAAACTACAAGTATAATTTATAAACTAATATGATAAACTACAAGTATAATTTATAAACTAACGGAATAAGCAGCAAGACTTAATATTGTAATTTGTAAAATAACAGGATACGCAACGAGACGACCGAATATCGTATTGAGAAAGAGAGCGAGTAATGGAAAAAGGGTGGAAGGGGTACATTGAAGCTTACTTTTGATATGATCACACACTTGCTAGCCACCAGGGGGCTGATTGGATTGGACTCGGGAGTCATAATGAATGGAGGCCTTGGGTACTTCGCTGATACAGTCACTGCACATAAACAGGGCAGGCACACGCTGAAAATTCGCGATTTTCGCTAACCGATGATAAATTGATCATTTGGAAATTTGGAATGCGGCGTTAATTTAGAGTTTAATAAATAACACTTGTTGTCTCGAAATCGTTCGCTATCATAGAACTTTAGCAGTCATTATTGACAAGAGTAGAAAGAAACGCATTTAGTAAGGAAAGCGGAGCGCAAAAGTGCTCGTGAACGTGCCAATTTCCTGGGCCGTAGGCCATCTCATTTTTGTCTTTAAGCTATGGGAGCATTACCGGACACTCCGAATGTAAGTTTGATAACGGAGGTGAAGTCATCTAAAGTGTACGACTGACCAATTAAACAACGTTGAAAACATTTTTTGGAAAATAGGTTGACAAAAATCCGACGCGCGTGGTAGGCATTTATCGGCACTTAAAGTCACACGCTTATAATATATCAAACGAGACTAAGTAATAATTATTTAATAGTTGGGCTTATACAAATAAGGCGGGAACAGCAACTTCGCACGCGTGAAACGCGATCGCGGTCGCACAGGCTCATACCTATAGCGATACTCGGTTGGGTGTCGAAACGAAGAAAAGAAAAGAAAGAGAAAAAGAGATAAAATGGGTGACGGTAAAATGTTGTATGACGTAATAACATATATTTCGGTAGAAATCATATCGCACTTACGAATCGCAACAGACGCAATATATATATATAGTGACAATGCAAATTTTTGCTCGTCACTCAGGCCGTAGCCTGGCCGAGGAAGAGGCGGAAAGTCGCGCCTTCTCATGAGAGAAGGCGACCGAAATTATTATTTTTGACTATTGTGCGCCGTTTGCGCACAAAACCAGACCCGCGGCTACTATATATTTTTTTAAGTGTAAGAAAACCCTGGGCTAGAACACCGGATGAGAGGAAAGAGAAAGGAAACGGAGTTGCCGGGAGGAGTCAAGGACGTACGAGAGCAAGTGCTCGGAAGGAGCTACTAGAGCGAAACGCGGAAGGACGTGGAGAACTTCGTTTCGGACGAACGGTTGGCGACAGACAGCGGGATGGCTACCTTGCGTTAAGAAAGGCGCAAGATCTCGCTATCCCGGTCGCAGAGCAAGCAGGGGAGGATTCCGCGGAAAGAGCGCCCCAGAGAAATACTGCGAACCCAATAGCTGCCGAATGTTGTCCCAGGAAAGAACACGGATAAACAAGAATCAAGATAACAACATTGGACGCGAGGTCCCCGCGAGCACCCTTGATACGCGTGATCTACCCAGCAGGATCAATCGGAGGCCGCATCGAGCGGCGTGACAGATCCTTGCGGCGGTTGCCTTTTGCGTTAAGTAACGAGCTCTGCTCATTGTGCGGCCCGACGGCGAGCGAAATGGACGTCCCTCTCGATAGCAAGCGAGCGAAGCGGCCGGAATATCGGGACGAGTCCTGATGAGAAGCGAACTTCGGGCGGCGAGTGGGTGAGAAAGAGAGTCATTGTACAGCCGCGGGTAGGAAAAGTATTAGAGTTGCGTTGTGATTGCAAGTTAGTTGCCGTCGCTTCTCGGCGGCATATGCACGATAAGAGGATCGGGAATTGGAACTCGTTGGAGGTCCGTGGCGTCCTGAAGGGTCACACGGACTTACGAGATTTTGAGGCCACTCGCAGGGCGACAAGGGCCGTGCTTGAGAGAGTCTCGAGCGTAGGGATGCCGAAGACTCGGACGCGGGACTCGGTTGCCTTCTTTAATCGCCAGTCGCACAATCCTCGGTAAATTGTTGTCGGTATTATATTGTATATTGTGTACTGAGCCGTATTAGGATTTCGCATGTTTGTATTTAGAACTGCTTCTGGCGAAGAGCTAGGTCGGATGGTACGTAATCGGCCGGAAGCAATAAATACTGTCTGGAAAGACCCGGATTGAGCCCAACGGAAACCCAGCGAAATTCGCGTAACGACGCCGGGCAAGAGAGCGTTTTCGTTAACACGACGCGCGTATTATAGCTGCCGTCGAGCGGCTCAGATCCGTAGCATAAAGCCTCTTGCGGAACATCTCAGTCGAGAGATCGCTTTCTTTTGATCGCGTTACGAAATCTCCCGTCGTATTGAATTTAGTTGCCTGTAATTAAAGAATTCAAGCTTAGTAACGAATCGTTATTTCTATATCATATTTGGGTAGGATTATTAATTGTGAAGTGATTAGTTGTCGGAAATTGGAGATGACAAAATTAAAGTTTTGTTATTTTACTGTAAACCGGTCTCTAAATTATTACCTCTCCCGGCTCCTCTCCGACGTCCACGGAATCGAGGAAGAACGTTTAAGAACCACGACGCTCTACTACGAAAACTTGCGAGGGATTCAAATCGCTTTTAGAATAATAAAACTGAGCTAGCTGAAGTGGGTCCGCTGCCGCGCGAATGCGAGAGCGAAAAAGTCCCGCAACAAACGCGGACGCGAATTGCGGTGACAATATGTTTATATATATGATTTCCACCGAAATATATATTATTTCATCTTACGACATTTTACCGTCACCGCTATTTTCCTTTTTTCTCTTTCTATTCTTTTTCTCGTTTTGACGCTCAACCGAATATCGCGATAGGTATGAGCCTGTGTGACCGCGATCGCGTTTTACGCGTTTGAATTTGCTGTTCCCGCCTTACTTATATATACAGGGTGCGTCAAATATTTGAGGACACTCACATATGTGCTTGGCACTTCATAGCAATTGATT
>NW_014555786.1:0-2023 GCF_001313825.1 Dinoponera quadriceps
CGTCGTAAGTTCAAAGTGCATCGCGTTTCGCGATGTCTCCGTTTAAAGCATAATCCGTGCACTTGTGAAATATGGGAAAAATTTAGAATTTTTCGTGCGCGACCAATGCCAATTACCGACGTTGCGCCGGTATCAGCGGCCGAGACCCCGAAATACAGCGTAAATTTCGGCGAACGAAGTTACAAGGTAACCAATTATCTCATGCGCTCACAAAGTTACAGGGGTATGTGATTACACGGCCGGAGATGCGTGCGTTATTTTGACGAAAATATTTAGAACTGAACCGTGGGCGCTGCCAAAACGCGCTGCAAAATCCGAGCTACTGATTGCAATAAAGAGAGACACGCATATTGCAATAAAATGCGAAACGTGACGTCTCACTCGAACGACGCCCGTCTTCGTGAGATATGAGTTTGACGCAGCTAAGAATTCTATACACTTCAAAATCTGGGAAAACAGACATTTCCGCGCGCGGCCAAAATCAATTACCGATGCCGGTGTCGCGGCCAGTGCGTGGCGGTCGCAATTCGTTTAAATCGTACGCGGAACAAAGTCGCACGTCGCCCGACTACTTCGCGCGTTTACAAAGTTATGGAAAAATTCGATTACCCGACCGGGAGACGCGTACGTTCCGCACGTATGGGGGAAAAAAGATTTCAAACCGGACGCTGCGGGACGCCCGCCTAAACGTCTGTGCCACATTGCAGAACCTGAGCCGCCAATCACGGTAGAGACACGCGTATTATGAGCGCGAAGAGCGAAACGTGACATCCCTTTATAACAGTATCCGCACATCCGGGTCAGTCGGCTGGCTATGCGATATATCCCGAGCTTTTACGATCCATCAAAAAAAAAGAAAAAAGTGGGACTGTATGCGCATCGACTCTATAGCGGTCGCAAACGGCGACGGATGCTCAGCCACAAAATTCCGACCTCGCCCCGACTCATTAAACGAGTGATATCGTAGCTGAGTTTTATATTTCTCTGACGGTGACGTCGGTCGTTCGCCTGTTCATGCGCCAACGCTGGCTGCGCGATTCTCTCTCTTTCTCTCTCTCTCTCTCTACTTCTCTGTTACAATGAAACACTCGCGTCTTTTGTAACGCGAAAATCATAAAATTGACATTAACCTACCTACTCGGCGCTTATGTCGCTCGCGTTTCGTCGGAATTATCGGTTTTATTTTCCCGAATATGTACGCGGCGCGTCGCAAGCGATAGATTTTAGATATATATGGCTGCGGCGGCCACGTTACATTAGCCCCCGTTTAATCAGCGGTATCACCGTTAAAGTGAAGTTCGTTAATCGAGTTGGAGTTTAGCGCGATTAAATTGGAGGGGTCTCGAGATGAAAATGGCACATTCCGCGGCAACGAGGTATTTTACAAATTAGGTTTCGCATTCTTCCTTCCTAGCACGTCACTTTAATACGAGACGATTTCACAGGAAGTGACGATTCTTCACAATTATTAAAAATAATCATCCTCCTGCCGACCGTGGCGATACCCAAATTTATAGTGCCGCCGGTCACGCCATAAAGAAGAATAACGCAAACACAAGCTCGGAGCAAATCTGAAATTCATTGCTACGCAATTGCGCGCGCGGTTTTGTCCGTAGCGTCCCGGTATTGTTCAGTTCTCTCGTGGAAAAATCCCTCACGCGAAAAAGAAACCAGATTTATTCGGCGCTGCCCCAAATGTGGCGTATGAACAGACAAGGAGACGGGCAAAGGGGGGAAGGGGAGGGGGAGAGAAAAATATTTCCGCGATTTTTTGCTGACGCAAATGAATCTGCAACTTGGCAAACGACGTTCGATGTGTGGTCTCCGGCCGAGTACGCGCCGCGCTCATTGGCCGGTAATACGCGCGGGAATCGATCCGCCTGTGTGGAGAAGTTTTCGGCCAAATCGGTGAAAAGAACGATCGGTCGTGCTCGGGGCCATTGATTCGGGCATGCGGAACAATCGGAACGATATGCCGTGGATATGCGCGAATACGGACGATCTCGGTTGATTGTGCGCGGCT